>NW_022995372.1:29165513-29218258 GCF_004354385.1 Drosophila innubila
TCACTCTTCAATGTAGCCTGGGCATCGTTGTATCTGGAGGCCTGGAACGATACTCCGTGGAGTTGGCCTTCGATGGGGCACGTTGTCAACGCCCCCGAGCTACTCGAACCGCCTCGGCCGCTCTACAGAATAAATTTTATTTGCAAGTTTTCTTGATTTGACCTAGTCTTCTTTTATATTTGATAGGGTCCCTTGAGGAGAACATGTGACGGGTCGACTGGAGCCGAAGGAGGCGCCTGCCTGGCAACGTCGCGCCTTTTTCGCTATTTGGTCAGCTTTCCTGTGATTGACTCTGCCTTTGCCTGGTCTTTGCCGTAATGTTTCTCATGCTGCGTTTCCAGGTGGGTGAATGTTATGTATAAATAACAGTGACAATTGTGTATATTTCGGACCGCCGAAGTAACAATTCCTTTGCAAACAGTTAAATTTTTTATCCTAAGTAATTAGCAGTAATCACCATAGACCTATCACTTTCTCCACTTCTACTAATAAAAGTATTCCATAGAAAAATCCGATCCACACGATCTGAGATCTACTGTGGTTTTTTTAAATTTAAACAATATTTTATCTTTTCTGTGATAAAATTTTAATGTTCAGAATAAATTTTTTCTTTATTTTGAATCTAAAATGAAAATAGTAACATTTAATAGCTGCATTGATAAGAAGATGTTATAATTCGGGAAATAGCTGGACAAATAGGAGAAGACAAGTCGTTTAACGTATGGGTGTGATTATTAAATAAAAATGTCATTTTGAATTTTATTTTTATATTATTATAATTGATAATTGTAAATTGTTTTAGTAATTAATGAAGTGGGGATAGTATTCTCTTTTTTTAAAAACTAAAAAAAAGGAAAAAGAATTGCAGTTTTTTAATTTATTTAAATTTATTTTTAGTTAGATAAATGGTAAGTGAGAAGTCAGATGTAATTTTAAATTAACGCTCAAAATAATAATATATAGTTAAAAAGTAAATAACATACTCGTGACTTTGATTTTTTTTGCAAGGGTATTTCCAATTTTTTTCAGGCAATTTTGCCTGGTTGTCACACAGTGCGTATTAATATTGTTTTACGTTTGATGGCAGCCCTGTCCCTTGCCTGTGTGAATTGTAATTGTCTGTTTATAAGGTCGCGGATGTTAGCGTGTGTCTTGATTGTGTTGTTCATGTGTGCGATTGCGTGTGTGTGTGTGAGCCGTGTTTATCAATTTGTTTAGCGGATTCCTTTGGCATTTCATGAGCGCGCTTGTTGTTGTTGCTGTTCACGCTTTTACGAGCACACGCAGAGGCACACATACATTTGCACATTTCCATGCACACACATTAATAGGCACACACTCGCACACCTAGCAATCACACTCGTTCACGCTCATTTTCTGGCTTCCGTTTGCTTCCTGCTGCATTGACTTTTTATGCGCATATTTTTTGTCACTTCTGTTTTTTTCCTTATCAATAAACAAATAGAAAAAAAAACAAAAATTGAAAAACGTTATTTATCATTCATCACGCCTCATTGAATTATTCGTTTCTTTTTTCGTTTTGTATGTTGTTCTTTTCCACAGGATTGGCTGGATCACCATAACATACCCGATAAAGGAATTGCTCAATGCATGTATAATTTGCACAAGGTTCTTATATTTATTTACCTTCATTATTATTACTTATTATTATGTAGTATACTCGTCGTACACTCAATTTGCTCTTGACACCTATGACTTGATATCATGTCACCCTACGCTCACAAGACCATTAACATAACCATTAAGGGTATCTTAACAACTCGTAAATTTTAATATTTCGGATCGAGTTTCGTGTTATACCGTCTCGAAATTGTACCGAAAAAAGTCGATAGTAAATGTAGAATTACTGAGACTGTGACAAAATATAGTATAGTAATATACTGTACTGTATACGGCTGACTTAGTTATATTGGTAAGTGGATTCTTAAATATGTCAAAATTTTGGTTATTAGTTGTTTTCAATGTTTAAATTTTTGCAATTTAATAAAATTTTGATTTTCTTTAATGTTTTCATCAGGAACCGAAGATATCAGTTAATTAACAAAATGTTTACTTTATTTGCACCAGAAATATAAACAACATCAAAGTTTTATTTCTTAGTAACTTTTATATTCAAATAAAAAGTTAAACTACCAATTATGTGATATTCCGTAAATATCACATACAAATTTAATTATTATTAATTTAAAATTTTTAAAAATAAAAAAGTCGTATTTTTTTAAACCAATACAATTACAAGAAGCATCATTCTTAGCTCCTTTATTATTTCATTTGGAATTTGAAGATTTACAAATTTGACTCTCAAAAAACTTCTTAAATATGTAAATGACTAAGTTTAACAGATTTTGAATAAATTTATTGGTACTTGCCTTCAAGTTTTCATATAAATATTATTCAACTATTAAGATTTTTATCTGATGAAATTTTAAATGTAAAATGGGCATGGGCTTGCCAGGCAAGTTTTAATTAAAACTTCACTCGGAGAAGTCGTAGGAGATTTTTCAATGCCTTTTGGCCATCAATTTGCATACGAATTTTTAAAGGACACACATCCACATACACAGCCTTATACATACACACAGACTCACACATTCAAAGACTTGTCAATTGAAATAAATTAAAATGCTCCAATGGCGAAAAAGAATGTCGCCTGATGATACAGAGAGTAAAGACAAAAGAAGAGATAATGAAGTAAAGATAAAGATAAGCGATACAGGAACCAAAAGGGACATTGACAAACTTGTAAGCCGCTTTGCTTGACGTTGGCAAATTGTACGCATAATTGAATGCTAAGAATAGCAACAGAAGTGAATGAAACAACATCAATAGCAACAGCTATAACAAAAGATAATGTCAACAAATTGGTAATCGTTTAATTGTCCTCTTTCTTAGGGTTTGCTTTAGGCGCTATTTCTGGCAATGAAACAATTATGGTTTGTTCTTTAGTAACCACAGTTGAGTTAGTCAAATAAAATGTGATGTATATTAATATATATTAACTACTCATAATATTTTAATAATATTATTTGTATAAATTGTAGTTTGAGAACGACATTTCTGGTGTTAAGCGGTTGTAATTGTAATAATTATTGTTAAAATTGCAGTTTGAGTGTTTATAAATACGATTTTCGAGTATGTTCCTACCTAACATCGTGTCAAGTAATAAACATATTTTATGTTCAGTGATTGTGAGCAATAATATGAAATGTAAGTGACCATGCGATATTGAGAATATTGAAGCTTATTGCTACTGAATATAATGGCTTAATCTCATGATCCAAAATAATCAATTGCTATACCTAACTTGAGTTTAATTATAAGAAATTATTACAAAATATCATAAGAATTTTTTATATATTTTAAGCGTATTTCGATTTGCAAAAAAAGTCCTGATTCCAAAACGCAAGAATGGTAATTTTAGACAACGGGCTACAATAAATATGGAATATTGGGTTAAAAATACATCTCCAGCAGATAAATATGTCAAATTGCATTTATACTACCTTTCACAGTAAATATGAAATTATTTTCGGAATTAGAATATGCACACTAGGGTGCATCGATTTAAAAAAAAAAAAAAAATGGTACCTCTTATTCGTAATATACGATGTTTTTATCAAAAAACTAAAGTTCTAAAATCAAGTCCTAGTCCCCCCTTTTTGATTTTCGCTAACTTATATGCATACTCTATCAGTTTGGTTAAGATATCTCAACTAATGCTTGATTTTCGACCGATCGGTCCTATGGGAGCTATATGATATAGAGGTCCGATCAAAAAAACGAAACAAACTTGATCTGACTGCAGTATATTATAGCGGAACCTACATACCAAGTCTGGTGTCTCTAGCCTTTATAGTCTCTGAGATAATGTGGATATGAAATGTCCAATGTTGATTTTTATGCGGTATAGGAGGCATGGCCGAATTCTGAAACAAACTTGATCTGCTTGCAGTACAGAGGAACCTACATACCAAGTTTGGTGTCCTAGCTCTTATAGTCTCTGAGATCTCGGTGTTCATACAGACAGATGGACGGGCGAACAGACGGACATTAATATATCGACTCGGCTCCAAAGTTGGTTCAAATCGGACCACTATATCATGTAGCTGTCATAGGACCGATCGGGCGTAAATCAAGTCTTAGTATGAAAACTTTTTTGTTTTATGAGATATCGTAACCAAACTAATAGAATATGCATTAAACTTAGTTTTAGTTGGTTCGAATCGGACCACTATATCGTATTGCGCCCATAGGAACAATATAGATATATATAAAAAGCAGCATATTTTGCAATCTGTAAGTTAGAATAGAGAATTCTTTATATAAATGATATTTGTATTCGAATTTAAATTTATTGCAATGTTATTAAAAAAGATTAGGAATTATAATAATAGTGTTGCATTAAGAGCTCCCACTTATTGGACATTTACTTGACTGGTTTACACATAACAGACTCCAACTGAAAGTGACTCGCCCAACTTGGAATAACCACAAGCTGACCTGACAATTGACATGTTGTAGTTGTGGTTGTTGTTGGTGTAGCTGTTGCTGCCATGTTAGTTTGACGTACTTTGTTGTTACAGTTTATGCATGCTCCTTGCCTTAAACTGGAATCTGGACAGTGGCATTTTCGGTTTTCATAGCAGCTGCGAAAGCGCTTAAAAGCAGCTGTAATGATGCACGACAGGAGCAGAAGAAGGGATATAAAGTGCTTGACAAGCTTAAGTTGTATGCTGGTCAGTGTTGTAAATGACCTAAATACCTGTAGGTGTGTGGTCAAGTGGCAGCTAACAGAATAATGGGGTTTCACTTTAAGCACATCGCTGGTTGAGTTTAATGGACCGATAGAAAGAGGGCGAAGGCTTAAATGGTTAACTTTTACAGTCAGCTTACAGGCTTACAGATGCAGGTTGTAGTCTGTAGGTTAAGTAATGCGTATTCACATTATCAAACGATAAATTTTTACATAGTTCCCATGATTAAAATGCGGTTCGCATATTGCAGCTGTATGCATTCATTATGTGACTGTCCTTTGTTCTGTCCTGTTCTGTGTAAATTATGACCAACTACCTTGGCCCAGGCGGCTGCTAATTAAGTTGAAAATTATGCAACAAAACAAAAGAGACGCCCACACACATACACCCCACCTCTCTCATTCACATGCAAGCTCATATAGTTTAAAAAGCGCAAAATTGCCATTGTTCTCGTGTGCCACAATGGGCGCCTGTTGGTATGCAGTGTTTTTATTTAATGAATACTCATCAGTATGTCAGACAAAAAGTCTACTCGTTGTAAGAGCAATAGTGTAATATGCTACCCCATGCAGGATCGAACAGGGTATATCATAGTCTCATATTGATGTTTAAATTCCTAGTGAAAGCACTTAAAGTGCCACTTAATTGTCCTGAATTTACCCTGGGGCAATTTTTCCTGAAATCACAATCGTTGCTCAATTGTACACAAAACTTAATTCAATATGAGTTTCCTGCCACAACAACGGATATATCTTAATGCCACCGAATGAAGCTCGTAAACACAGCCAATAAGCCAAATGAAGTGCGTGAACAGCAAAATGAGTATTAATTAACTTACTGAGCGAGGAAAATTAACACCAAATCAAAAAAAAAAAATGAGTTGGACAACTTGTAAAATTGTTTATTGATGTTAATAAATGCTAGCTAATTCCATTCAAATCTGCATTTATTACTTTTGTTTGTTCATCCATTAGGATTGGTGGGACTCCAAGCTGCCGGAGGAGAGTGTCCTGTGCTGTCTCAGTGTGATACCGAAGGTTTTGCTGGCTGGTGCCATTACCCTGATGGATGAGGCCTACTTTAAGCTGGCCGTGTGGCTCAACGATCGCGGTAAGCATTCCACCGAATACAGGCGCATGTATTTTCTTATCAATATCTTTTATAGAGAATTATCGCCTTCAATCGAAGTACGAGAATCATTTGATAGCCAAGGTGGCGCTCTTTCAATTTGTCAATTCATTTCTGTCCCTATTCTACATCGCATTTTATCTGCGCGATGAGGAAAAGCTCAAGGAGGTATTTTAAATTATAATTATACTTATAGTATACTTTTATACATTTAATTGTTTTCTTAGCAACTCGCTGGTCTGCTTATCTCTCGCCAAATTATTGGCAATTTACGAGAATCGGCCATTCCTTATTTCCTGGAGCAATGGAAGTTGGCTAAGCTGAGTTTTAATATGTGGGGTGCCTTAAGTCCCACACAGAACGTTAATCGCAGTCTTGCCGAGGAACTTGCAACCGCCGAAGAGAAACTAAAGGCGGAGGCAGCTGCCAAGCCGGTAAAACAGGAGCAGCAACAGCAGGCTTCAAGTAAACGCAATATTGGACAGGCTGAGATTGAGAGCTCTTTGTACAAAGTATTAGATTCTAATGTTAATTTGATTAAGTTAGTTATTCGACTTGTGTTTTTTAGTACGACGGTACTTTCTCGGATCACTTGGAGATGCTTGTTCAGATGGGTTATGTCGTACTCTTTTCGGCTGCCTTTCCCTTGGCTGGTATCTGTGCTTTGATAAACAACCTGATGGAAATACGCTCGGATGCCTTCAAGTTGGCTCATGTGCATCAGCGTCCGTTTGGACAGCGTGTGGCTAACATTGGCACCTGGCAGAATGCACTCAGCATTTTGTCTCTAGCCGCGGTTATTGTTAACTGTGCACTGATTGGTTTGTCCGGCCAGGTGTCCCGGCTGTGGCCTGGCCTGACCACCGCACAGACCATAATATTGATTGTCACACTAGAGGTAAGTTGACTCGGAAGTACATTCAACTTGAATGCCAACCCGCGCTCAATAAAAATAAAAAAGAAAGGGTTTGATAGTTTTGGGCAATGCATTAAACAGACAAGAAGCGGATCGTTGACATTATCGTATAAAAAATTATTTATATGTACTCTTGGGTAATGCGGGCTTCGACCTGATTTTGGGTCAACTACGACAATTAACAACGGATAGAATATTCTTCGTTTTTCCATTAAACTGTTCTATGACTGCATAACTAATGTTAAAAATAAAAGGTCTTACAAATAATTATTTATACTTGAGAAGGTTGAGCTCAAATTCAAATAACATTCAAGTTAATGAAGCTGTAGAAATTGAGGCTTCTTGTAAGAAAACCAGGAAACGCAAATAATATAGTTTGAACAAATTAAAGTCCAAAAAGCCTCCAGAAGAGAGGGGAAAAATACACATAATATATTTTTGTACGACCTATTCAAAAAAAAACTTTTATTTTAAATTTTTAATTTAAAAATCAAAATTTTAGTTTAAACTTTGATTAAAAAACTTGACAAATAATTCTTATTAAACCCATTACTTAAAAAATAAGTTAAAGTGTATATTGTGTTCGTTGGAATGTATGTAACAGGGAGATGGAGGTTCTCCGACCCTAAAAAGTATATATATACTTGATCAGCATCCAACACCCGAATCGATATAGCCATGTCTGTCTGTCCGTCCGTGTGAGCCCCTAGACCTCAGAGACTATTAAAGATAGAGCAACCAAATTTGGCACACAGATTTCTATAGATCCCACGCAGGTCAAGTTTGCTTTCAATTTTTGACACCACCCCGCCCCCGCAATTCGAGAAAAAGCAACACACGCGCAGTTTTTAAGATAATTCAGTTTTTATCATTTACGTTATCTATTTTTATTATCTATCATCCCACTTAATCACAGCAAGAGCAGACAAGTAATAGCTAACTAAAGCTATTAATAATGAAGGCAATACAAGCACTCAAAAGTATGCAGTAATTTTCGTTAGATAGTCATTTCTGGTATAGATAGTATTCTCTGGTCGGGATCTCAACTATATCCTTTCCGACTAGTTTTTAACTTATAAAATAAAAATTGAAAATATAACATATGGTTTAAAATTTATTCATAAAAATTAAAATATACAATTTATTTCTTATTTTTGTTTTTTACGTTAATTTTAATAATTAAAAAGTATTTCTGTTATAATATCAACTAATAATTCGATTTCCTAATTTTTTATACAAAAGTCATAATCGTTACGGTCCCAGAAATATACACAGAAGTTGCTTAAGAATAAATTGAACATATCACGTAGCCAAAGGCAGAAAAAGTAACACTGACGCTACAAAGTACAGGGTAGTACTCTCTTGTTCTCTCGACTAAATCGTTCTTACTTTTTTGACAATGATTATACGCAGCACATCATGCTGGGACTGCGTCAGGCTCTTACCTGGCTGTTGCCGGAGCTGCCCTCCTGGTTGGCAGCGGAGATTGCACGTGCCGAGCATTGTCGTCGTGAGATGCAGTGCAAGGGCACCTCACCACGACCCACACCACCGACGCCGCCGTCAACCACATCCACACAACCGGAGCAGGATTGCACGGGCGGCAACACAACGCACGATCAATCCATGGAGAGTCAGCTGGCAGAGGATATGCTGCTCTATGGACCTGAAATGGCCGCTGCACGCTTTGGCCGCAGCATTGAGGCGGATGTCAACATTTACGAGAATCGCGACTCCTCGCCGGACTCACCTCCATCGCAGGTGAGTGTACTCGACTGTATGTCAAAATGCGCATAGCTTAAATCCAAACTTAATTGCAGACTAGCACAATACTCATAAGACCCTTGCACGAATCCACGCCGCCGCATGGAGGCGCCTCACTCAGCAGTTTGCACCAAGATGGCAACGGCGGGTAAGCAACTGATGAGAGTACACTTGCTATTTGGGGTTACCTTATAATGATTTTGCACACGCCAAGTCAATTAAATCCATTCGATGAATGGCAAACGAAGCTTGCACATTTCGCATACACAAATATTCTCAACACTATTTAAAGTCTTTAATTTATTTTCTAACTTTTCTTATAAACAAATACAGTAGAGGCTCTATAATTAAAATGTAAGAATTTAAGAATCTGAAAATTTGCATGCATGCATACACTGAATGTGCAAAAGATTAGATCTTTCGATTTTAAATTGGGAGCGAAATAAAAAAATTCACTTTTCTGTTTGGTGTGCGTTTGAATTTTGTCTAAAATACAAAACAATTTTTAACAATTTTACAAATGAAGAAAAGAAGAATAAAGAAACATCTATAAAACAGAACAGTATCAATAAAAGAATCCAAAAAAACAATATTTTTTGTAAAAGCGATCAACTCAAAAACCCAAATAGTTTTAATTTATAAAAAAGCCTTTATAAGCAACTCAAGTTTATTACTTTTTAATTTACAATAATTCTTTTATAGCGCTTGTAAGAGTTGTAGAAAAAAGTCGCAAATCTTCATACCGGATATACCACCATTTCTTGGATATTCGGTACGCAATTTGAGCGCTCTGCCGATACAGAGTCAAAGAGTAAAACAACAACAGCTGCTCATCGGGTAAATCGATAAATATTTAAATACAATCGAACTTGATGTACTTCCACATACTATACTTACAAATACACACGATATGTACTTAAGTGCTGTGATCTCGAAAACGCTGTGTGTTGTCTTCGCTTTCCAATAACTCCAAAATTTGTTATGCGAATCTATTTCAATTGGCCAAACCTTCTACTTTACAAGTCGCTTCTACCTGTTAAAAGAGTACTTTCTGTAAATATTTTCTCTAAATAGTTGTTAGTTTTTTGTAAATTTAAATTAGGGGTACTCCAGCATGGCATACCTTTAGTTGCTCAGCTTACACTTTTTTCTCAACTTATTTACAATTTTCACTCCATTTTTTCTCTTTTACTCATTCCTAATTCGCTTGTCATTCGGCACAGCGCTTCAGCCAGCACGCTAGCTCTGAACTCTGCCGCTGCCAGCTTTGCTCCGCGCCTGCAATCGATGCAGATTCAAGAGATTCCTCCATTCCGTAAGAAATCTAGTGATTCGGCTGATCACACTGGCAGCAGTACCAGCAGCAGTCCACAGCGTGCCTCGATGCGGCAGCTGCAACTACAACAACTACAGCACCCACAACTACAACAACAACAGACGTCGAAGATATCGGAGATTCCGCCGTACAGCAAGACGCGTAAAATCTCCGCCGAGAGCGCATCTCACTTTCCAATGAGCGTAAGCCATAGAGGATTATAAATTAAATATACCTTTCCACACCTAGATACACAATCTTTCTAGTCGATTCTCACTTTCCTATTGTGCGTAGACTGAAAACCAACAAACCCTCGATACGTGTCCCTAAACTATTAGTGATAATTCACAGACTCCACAAATACTAGTACTAATTTAGTGATTTGCTGTACGTTATATTTAGTTGGTAAAGGCTTTATTTTACTTTACGCGATACACCTAGAATAGTATTACGAGTGATATCATCTATCTCTGAGGATATATGATACATATGTGCTCATTTAAAAATAATTAAAATTAATTTTTTTTTCATTTTTTATATATAGGCAAAATATTAGCTGGTAATATTATAAGTAACGGGAAAACATTTTTTGGACAGTACTAATAACTATGAGGCCTTGAACTCAATATATAAATTCACTTATTTTATTATCTTATTTCATTAATGTAACTAAAGAATTTCTTTTTCAATAAATATATTTTTTTTTTGTTGTGTACGAGTAAGTAATATTTATTTTACGAAATAAAACATTGGCAAACTAAAAATTAGGAAAAGCCAAAGTTAGGAGTAATGTTATACGAACTTACATCGCCGATCAAATCATACGTCGAATACAAGCATTAAGATTTTATTGAGTTTTTAAACATGGTGGCACACAATATTTAAATATAGACTCTTTTGATTTTGTGATAACTGGTTTGCTAGTAGAGCAAATTCAAAGGGTAAAGTCAAAAATTATATTTAAAAATTTTTTTAAACAATTGACTATCGTAATAGAAATAATTAAATATAGTTTTCTTTAAAAATAGTTGATAAATTCTGTCGTACATTATAGAGTTTATTAATTATTTTTACTATAAGTACTTATTGACATAATAAAAAATTTTTCTTTCTACTACTATACAATGAAATAAAAAATTTGTTTGCAAAATTCTTCTAGTTTTAAAAAATTTATTCAAATAAATTTTCTAAGCACATGGGAATAGATAGTCTCTAGACTCAAGTCTGTTCAAATTTTTTCATAAATATTATTATATTTAAAATTTTGATTAAAGATATTTTTAAATAAGACATTAAAGAGAGTTAATTTGACTAGATTTGAAAATTACTAGACTGCCACTTGTCGTACATAATTATACAATCTTTCTGCGACACTAACTACATTCTTATGTTTAAAGGATAAACTACACATAAAACTTCACGCACCTGAATGGATGTCCCGTTTAAAAGTCAACGACAATCCGAACCTGCATAGAAGCATAGATTGCATTGCCAAGGTAGTGAGAGATATATATCACTAATAGCGTAATCTATTGTATACAGTTGTTCAATGTGTGTGTTCGATGTTTGCTGTTGACAGACCCCCCAAAAGGGCTGCAGTTTGATAATTTTCTATAGCTTGAAACAACCCCAATATATTTAACCAAATTATGAATTTCAATCATAAAATTTATATTAACAGCTTATGTTGATGAAACCAAATTTTGTTTAGAGTTCAGAGTTTATTGGCAACGCGGGGACAGTAAATTATTAAATGGCGACTGCTTTAACTCACAATTATAACTATTTTCACGCAGGCTTAACACTCACAATACTATTTGTCTTGCATGAAATCATAAATTTAGCCACAAAGCTTTTGATGTGTGTAGTTAGCTGCATGGTATCATTTAATCGATCAGCTGCTCATCCAGTACTCTATGTTTTCATGTGAAGGAACTCACAAGCAATGTCGACAACACGGATATCCTAAAACCTGCGCCATCCTGGAGCAATGTGGCATTGAAGACCGGCGCATCTGGCAGCATGCTAGCCACGCCTCCCGCCTCCCAGCAACAGCAGCAAATTGTGGCATCATCGTCTTCATCTTCGGGTGGCGGCGGCAGCGTGTTTAGTCCCAGTGGCATCGGGCCTGGCGCCTCCAGCATCATCAGTAATTCTCAGTCACGACCCAGTGTGGGCGCTCTATCAAATTCCTCATCGAGCTCATCACAGAAGCAGCAGCAAAAGCAGGCGAAAGAAGAGCGAGAGAAGGAAAAGGAAAAAGAGAAGGAAAAAGAGAAGGAAAAGGAGAAGGAAAAGGAGAAGGAAAAAGAGAGGGAAAAGGAACTGGAACAGGCAGCTGCTTCCACTGCATCCACATCTGCGGGCAATACTGATGATGAGGCTAAAGGTAAGTTACGAACTAAGTATATAAATGATAGCCCCACAAAATTTAATCACTATCCAACAGCAGCGGAATTGGCCGCCAAGAAATCGCGACTAAAGCAAAAACTGGTCAAGAGTGCGCGCTCTGTGGCGATTTTTTCCCTCAAGCTGAAGGAGCGTCGACAGCGTGAGGCGGAAAAGGCAGCAACGATTGCGGTGGAGCATGCCAAGGTATCAATAGTATTACTATTTATTCAGAAAGCAAGGTCATCATCAGATCGCCGGAGATACCGAATACCCCTGTAGATATATTAGAGTGGGTCAATTTGTATGAAGTAAAAAAAATGTATAAAGCGGTTATGAAATTCATAATCTACGATAAATTCTCAGAAGAATTGCCAAGAAACCATGGGTCTAAAATCAATAGCGAGCTTCCACTTTTTACGGAGAAACTATACCTATTTTCTATACTGGTAATTGTCTGTTAGGTGTAACTTGCCTCTAAAACAAAAACAAAAAATATAAAAAAACACAAAAAGAGGGCTAGTTATAATGAATTTAGAGATAAGAATAATTTGTCGATCTCTTTTCAATTCAATTTTAAAATTAATTTAAAATTAACTTTTTTATTGAATTATTCTATTATTCTAAAAAACTTGACAAAAGTGCTTACGTTTAAAATTCAATTTAAAAAAACATATCTAGGACCGCTTTCTAACTCTTATCTCTATATTCATCATAATTCGGCCTCTATTTAGGATTTTTTTTGAGGTAAGTTCCACCTAACAGACAATTACCCAAATAAAACTAGTCGGCCGGTGCTACAGTCGAGCATACTCGACTGTCGGAGACCCCGTACTTACTATGGCAAAAACCAATATTGGAAAAAAGTTTTTCTTACTAAGACTTGATTTTCGTTTGACCGGTCCTATGACAGCTATATGATATAGTGGTCCGATTTGAATCAACTTTGGACAGGATAGATAAAACCAAGTTATATGCTTATTATATCAGATACGATATCTCATTAAACAAAAAAGTTTTTCATACTAAGACTTAATTTTCACCCGATCGGTCCTATGACAGCTATATGATATAGTTGACCGATTTGAGCCAACTTCGGCAAGGATGTATAAGACTAATGTCAATGCAAATTCTTTCAATTTGGATATGAAATCTCATAAAACTAAAAAGTTTTTCATAATTAGACTTGATTTTCGCCCAATCGGTCCTATGACAGCTATATGATATAGTGGTCCGATTTGAATCAACTTTGGAGAGGATATAAAACCAAGTTATATGCTTATTATATTACTTTGGTTACGATATATCACAAAGCAAAAAAGTTTTTCATACTATAACTTGATTTTCGCCCGATTGTTGCTATGGGCGCTATATGATATAGTGGTCCGATTAAAAAAAGAAATAAACTGGATCTGCCTGCAATATTGAGGAATCTACATACCAAATTTGATTTCCCTAGCTTTTAAATTGTTCTTATAAGTTTTAGGTACGGGGTCTAAAAACAAATAACTTCTCTGTGAAAGTGGAAGTGGAAGCTCGACATTGATTTTAGACCCATGGTTTCTTGGACAATTCATCGTAGATAACGATTTTCATAACCGCTTTGTCGCGAAAAAAAATTGAACCACTCTAGTATATATACTTTTCGGGATTATATATCGTGACAAAAATATAGTAAAGTCTTTAAGCTTATAACTGAAATATAAAGGATAACATATACATATTATAAAATCGTTATCTTCCATATTTTAGGCTTTAGCCAAGTTGCCAGTGCCTCAGGCTGTGGGCGGCGAACTGTCATTAATTCCCATCGAGCAACTAATACAAATTGAGGATATCAAACCTGCGATCAAACCCTCAACGACAACAACGAGTTCATCCTCCACACAAGCAGGTTCTTCTATGCATTATCATCAACATCATCATCAACAGCAGCAGCAGCAGCAGCCGCAGCAGCCGCAGCAGCATCAGCATCATCCTTATCCACACACAGACAACTAAGCTTAACTTTAATCAAACTAAGTCCAATCTAAAGTGAACTATATATTAGCAACCCCTTTTCCCGCCCTGCGCACATTGTAAATAGTTTTCTAAGCACAAATCATACAGTCCAGTTTTAAAAGGTATTTCACAAAACATATTGATGATATGAGCAATTGCTGAATGTGTGTCTTGTCCAGAGTTGGAAGCAACTAAATAACTTAACATACTTAGAAGTTAATACCAATAACAGATAAGTAATTAATTGAAATAACAAATCAAAACTATTTCACTTGCGGCACAATGTCGTCATTGCAGTTGGCGAAATTGTAATTCAAGTGTTTTCCACGCTCACAAATCGCATAATCGTATATTGTTAATCGAATGAAACGAATTTTGTTTAGCGTTTAGCAGTTAATGTTTTGTTGGTAGTTAATGTTGTTAGCATAATGCTGAAAAGCCAAAAAAAAAAAAATGATAAAATATGTTGAAAGTTGATGTTACGTTTTGCATTTATGTTGCCAGTAAGCGATATTACTAATACTTATGTAAGCAGTCACATGCACACAAACACACACATCGACTCTACTGTGATGGAAGCGCCAGAGGTCAGAGGTCACGTGTCGTCCATTGTTCCTTCCATACTCTTAATACACATACTGTTAAAAGTTGGAAATAATACCAGGATTATCCGCCGCACTCGCTTGATAAAACTCAACAAAAATCTATTTACAAAAACTAAAACTATTTTACTTTATTTTTTGCTTGAGCAATTCACGAATACTTACTTATATATTTGTACTTACAATTTAGCCCGTACATAGAAACAGGCAAAGCAACTCTAACGATGGATATATTTGTACATAATGTTTAGCATTTAAGTGTCAACGACAACATTTACATAAAAAATACAAAAATATAAAAAAAATATATATGTGCTCTTGTGTTAAAAACAAAACGAATTATAAGTAAAGCAATTCATTTTAAAAATTAATTTTTAATTACTTCTGACTGATTATTTTGGTTGCCTAACTATAGGCTGATCTTGGAAACCTGCTAGAGTGACGTATAAAAACTATTGCATATTTTTAGGCTCTACTAATAATTTATTTGTTCACATTACACTAGGCAACAAATTTGAACTTTTTGGCTATTACAAGAACCAACCCCACTTATTTGGGTAAATTTGGGGCCCCTATGACAAAAAACATTTTTTAGACCCCGTACTTAAAAAAAGTACAGGGGTCTATTGGGTTTGTTTTAACGAATATGTGCGTAACAGGCAGAAGGAGGCGTGGCAGACCCTATAAAGTATATATATTCTTGATCAGCATCAATAGCCAAGTCGATATAGCAATGTCCGTCTGTCTGTCTGTCTGTATGAACACCTAGATCTCAGAGACTATAAGAGCTAGAGACACCAAACTTGGCATGTAGGTTCCTCTATATTGCAAGCAGATCAAGTTTGTTTAAAAATTCAGCCACCCCCCCTTTATCGCCCATAAATCGAAAAAAAAATTCATATCCAAATTATAAGAACAATTTAAAAGCTAGTGAAAACAAATTTGGTATGTAGATTCCTCAATATTGCAGGCAGATCCTGTTTGTTTCTTTTTTTAATCGGACCACTATATCATATAGCGCCCATAGGAACAATCGGTCGAAAATCAAGTTTTAGTATGAAAAACTTTTTTGTTTAATGAGATATTGTAACCAAACTGATGCAATAAGCATATAACTTGGTTTTATATATCCTGTCTCAGGTTGGTTCAAATCGGACCACTATTTCATATAGCTGTCATAGGACCGATCGGGCGTAAATCAAGTCTTAGTATGAAAAATTTTTTGTTTTATGAGATATCGTAACTAAACTAATAGAATATGCATTAAACTTGGTTTTATATATTCTGTCCAAAGTTGGCTCGAATCGGACCACTATATCATATAGCGCCCATAGGAACAATCGGGCGAAAATCAAGTTTTAGTATGAAAAAATTTTTTGCTTTATGAGATATCGTAACCAAACTAATATAATAAGCATAACTTGGTTTTATATATCCTGTCCAAAGTTGATTCAAATCGGACCACTGTATCATATAGCTGTCATAGGACCGATTGGGCGAAAATCAAGTCTAAGTATGAAAAACTTTTTAGTTTTATGAGATTTCATATCCAAATTGAAAGAATTTGCATTGACATTAGTCTTATACATCCTTGTCGAAGTTGGCTCAAATCGGTCAACTATATCATATAGCTGTCATAGGACCGATCGGGTGAAAATTAAGTCTTAGTATGATAAACTTTTTTGTTTAATGAGATATCGTAACCAATCTGATATAATAAGCATATAACTTGGTTTTATATATCCTGTCCAAAGTTGATTCAAATCGGACCGCTATATCATATAGCTGTCATAGGACCGGTCAAACGAAAATCAAGTCTTAGTAAGAAAAACTTTTTTCCATTATTTGTTTTTGCCATAGTAGTACGGTCTCCGACAGTTGAGTATGCTCGTTTTATGATGAGATTGTTTTTTTTAGAATTTTTTAAAATTTGCCATTTGTCATCATTACTCGAGAATGCCAAAACCGATTTGGCAGTTATATGATATAGTAAACCGATTTGAACCAAATATGGTCAAAATGTGTAAAATAACAACAAACTGATATTGTGTGAGATTAGTTAAGATATCTCAAAAATCACAGAAAATTTTCATACTAAAGGACATGCCGCTCCACAAGGAAGTAAATAAAATAGGAAAAAATGTAATAAAAATTTTAAACAAAAGAAATCTAAAAAAAGCTAAACAAAAAATCACCACTTTCTTAATTCAAAAAATTATGTCTCTTAAACTACTGGTTTAAATCTTAAATTTTGTATTAATGAATTATAGTTATATTCATTAGGTTTTGTCGTACCAGATTTTTTACAATATTCTAAGAAAAAAAAATCTTACTGTAAGAAAAATGTTTTTTATTGTATGGAGCCCAAAATCTATCCAAAAAAGTGGGTTTGGTTCTTGTAATTTTTAGGTTGTTGCCTAGTGTTATCATTCAACAGAATATTAAGAATCGACCGCAAAAAGACATTACAGTGTAATGATAGCACTAAACCTAAGTAAGTCTGGGAATCGACATAAATTAACTTTTAATTTTTCCCATGTTCTTTTATTTTTTTTTTCAAATGGAATACAGGTATTTTTGGCAATATAGAAGGTTTTAGAACTGAAATTTATGAATATCGGAAGTATTTGACTTAAGGCTGTTCTCTGGCAAGCGTTCAACCAAAGTTTTCCCACACTTAATTTGTACTTTTCATGAGATCTTTTTAGTTACTTGCTTAGTGGATTCCAACAAAATGTTGAGCGACATATTTAAAATTTTTTAGGAAGCACTCTTAACTGATGTTGAGTCGGGATTAAAATAGATGTATTAACTTGTAAGTATTTTAAATCAAAAGTAATCCACACAAAATCTGTGACTAGTAGAAATAAAATGATTTCTGTTTAGAGAAGTGGGATAAAAATTGATCAAACTTATTTAGTTAATAGTATGTTACAATCTTAATTCTATTGACAATTCAGTTAGTTGATATGTAAGAAACAGAAACGAACTTGATGACTGTACATAATTCTGAAAACTGTTAAAAAATTAATTAGCCAGCTTATATCGTAAGTATTTGCCAAATAACACATATGTCATTCAGTCATCCACTCAACTGCTGCACTAACTCATCCCATAATGAGCATTATAAGTATAAATATGTATGCATATGTACTTGAATGTGTATGTAAATACATGTACACTCGTCCATATATGCATGTTCGTAATGGCCGTCGACTCGTGCGCTGGAGCTGCAGCCTGGTGACTGGTGTCTGGTGCCTGATGCCTTGAGGGGGCCTTAAAACACCAGCTAATTAGCGGTACGTGCGGAGTGCGTTTGTCAGGCGTTAAAAGGAATGGGACACGAGCTGGGCAGGGGAGGAGGGCATTCTCTCGGGCACTCAGCTGCAGCAGAGATCGCGCTGTGTTATCAACGAATTCAAATCAAAAGGCAAGCTCACCTGTAGCAATGACATGTGTTGCTGCTGTTGTTGATGGCGAGAGAGCGCTCCAAGTGTATGTATAGAGTTGACCCCTGTACGAATTCATTCCCCCATTATCGCTTCCCTGTACCACAATCATGTTTATTGTTCATCGTTCATTGTGCTGGACTATAAAACAAAATGAGAAATGTTGTCGCACAATAAAGTAAACAATTGTACGAGTATGTATTCATGCGACAGCACTGGATGCTCTATTAGATTTAAACGTAATGATTAAACCACAGTCCGGTGCGTGTGCAATCAATTTATTTTTCTGTAGGGAAAAATTTTAACTTTTAACTGCTTCAATCATTGTCCTTGACCTACGGGTGCTGCGACATTAAATGTGTCATTTTAATAGGCTGGCATTATTCACAGTTCTCTGGAGTTGGTAATTAACAACTTCAGTTGACTTTAGTTTCGGAATTTCATACAAGCTTTAATTAGCAATAAAGTGAAGGGAAAAACTCTTAAATATGCGAATTTGCACAATGGACATATGGGCAACTCTCCAGAAATGTCAACCGCAGCCAAAAACTTAAAATTAATCAAAAACTCACATCTTGTGAAATTTTCTTTCAGAATCCGATTTTTTTACGTTTTTAACTTTTTTGCCTAAAGCTTACTTCCAAAATGGAGTGTTTGTATTATAATGATTTTTTGACGAAATCTTTCATTTAGGAACAAAAAGGTAATAAAAATGCAAAGAAAACACTTTAATTCTACTATTAAAGCTTCTTGATGACTAAAAAGTTAAAATACAATTCATTCGAAATAAACAAAAAACATAAAAAACTATTGAAAAAAAATGTCGCGTGAAGCCCTGCCATTTTATCCATTTTTTAAGGATTTACAAGTTTTTTTAAGTAAAGAAAGTGCGAAAGTGAATACAGCTAATTAAAAACTAAACTACTTAATATTTTTGAATCAAGTAAAAGACGTTATTAGGTGGCATCAAGGTATAACATTCTTAAATTAATAGCATTAAAATATTCTCTCAGGTTTCCCTGAAGTAAGTGTTTGAACTGTACGCCGCGAGAACAACTTCTGTTTTGAGTTGCATGCGAGTGCCTTGGTTTGTTCTTATTTCTTAATTTTATTTTATACTATTTGATATAGCCGTCCGATAATGACATGTTCGATTCCTTACCCTTCGAAGTAAATAAATAAACACATTATAAAAAATTAAGTATTATAAATTATTTAAGGATTATAAAAAATTAATCATAGATATAAGTTAAGCTAAAAATTGTTGAACGCGTATCTGAAATGCTGTTCAAATAATCTTATATTCAAACTTGGCTTATCATTATATATTTGCAATTTGTATTTGTAGGAGTTGTTTAAGTAAAACATTGAAAGATCTACTACATTTGTAATGAATGGAATTTTTGGGATGCTTGACCTAAAATGCAATCGCTTCATCGATTCTCTTGGCCCTGTTTTCTCTCATTTGATTTTACCCGACACAAAATGGCAATTTCAGTTATCTTCTTTCATTCGAGCGCCCTTTCGACCGGAAATTGTAGCTAAGCGTTGACCGAACAAACAAACGACTGGCAATAAAAAGAAAGAAAAAAAAAAAAACAAAATGAGTGAAAACAATGACAAAAAAAAGAAGAAGTAGCTAAAAGGCTGTATACAGTGTACCAATCACAAGCGCAAACCTTAAAGATAAATCTGCACAATAACCAAACGAGAAATAACGCCAAAAAAGCAAAAGGCGACCGTGTAGACATTACCAGCTGGAGGAGACAAGAGAGAGAAGACAAGGCACGTAGGAAACCATAATGAGCTGACGTTGCTATATGTGTCTAGAGATCATCTCATCATGACCGAAGGCTGACCACATGATGATGATGATGAAGATGCTGCTGTTCATTATGATCATGATGATGATGAAAGAGCAACACAGTCGCTTTATGAGCGATATTACCGTAAGATAATGAGCACTGTGGGGCGTTGGCTATAGACTCTACAGACTGAAACTGACTTGCAGGTTGGTGAAATCTCGTTGAAGCACCTGACCCGAAAATGTTTCACATTGCCAGTTACAGTTAAACGCCATTTTCCGTTGAATTTGTGGTCGTTAAGCGGGCGAGCGAGATAGCAAGCGATCGAGCCACAGCATCAGCAACAGAGATTCAGAGTCAGAGTCAGACTTTGCTTGGAGCATTATCTTCCCATCCAGTAGCAACAGCAAATATCTTGTCCAAAATGTTGCCCTCAAAAATGAAACAAGCACTGCTCTTATATTTTTAGATGGCCACGCCTCGAGGGCGAAACGGTAAATGGAACAAATGTTGGCTTTTAAATTAGTTAGTCGCTTGAAATTAGTATTGTAGATGCCGCTCGGTTGTGTTGTGGCTTGTTTGACCCATGGTTTATTCACCTGTCGTCATAGTTGAGCTTAAATTAAAATTAAAACTGCAATAACTTTTGTTGCCGTCGTTGTTTTTATTGTTGTTGTTGTTATTGCTCATACATAAATTGTTATTGTTGGGTTGGTTATCTTAATGAAACTTTTTAAATCGCTTTTAACAAACGGCGAGCTATTAAACCATACGCTATTTATAAAGCTCACACTCTCCGTATTTGTCTCCGATTTAAATGCATTTAATTTTGAGGCATGTGAAAATTAATTACATTTAATTTACTGTTTCCCTCTCCTCGTTCTTGGTCCGCTTCAAGCATATGAGTTGCCGTTTCGACTGCTATTGTTGCCTTTTTATTTTGTTTACTTTGATTATTTTTTTTAGATATGCTCTTTAATTGCATTATAATTTAAATTTTCGGATCATAAAACTGACGACTGTCTGCCTGTCCATGCAGTAGTCAAAAGTAGCTGAGAGACCGCTTTATGTGCCACCTTTTTGATTGTCTGCCGTTCGAGAATGGAACGTTTAAAGGTCAAATGAAACTTTTATTTAATTGAATTTCAAACGAAATGTACTTAGGGTAGTAGTCGTTTATTCTCAGCGTACTCATCATAGATCTTTGCGTGTTTTTTATAAACAAATTAAACGGAAGCTATGCCCCAAAAAGATCAACTGGATTAGTCTCTTGGGTGTGCTCCAATTAGACTGCAATTAGCAATTGAAACCAACAGCTTATCAGACCTACACATGTATATAATTAAGAATCCACTTCATTAACCTAAAATAAACGAATCAACCACTAGGAAATCAGCTTTCAAAACAAACCAAACTTGCTGCTAAAATCATTTTCAAGCCATCGTGAAACTCCAATTTAATATGAGTTCTCGTCTGTATTTGTTACTTTCAACTTTATGCACTCATAGCAGGCATAATTCACACACTCTCGAACATAATTCAAATCCCCGAAGCGCCAATTCGCCCATTTAATTAATTTAATTAACTAAAGGATTACAAAACGACACCCAATGGACGCGGAATGTAAGGCCTGTAAATAAAGGAGACCATCAAAGTTTAAACAGAAGCCACAAAGCCACTGAACCATCAAGACAACAAGTCACCAAGCCACAGCGAAGGAGAGAGATAGAGAGAGCCAGACAGAGAGAGAGGAGAACTAATCAAGCGGCATGCAGCAATGGCAACGCTTTGCTATGCAGTCCGCACGCTTTATAAAATAATGAGAGATCGCTTGAGGCAAAGAAGAGTGAGTGAGAGAGGGAGTTGAAAAAGAGGGGGAGACTCTGGTAGCTTGATTGCACCCGTAAGTGCCATATTGTCACCGTTTGATCAATCAGACTGCCGCCAACTTGCAACCGTCCCTTGAGTTTGAGCTCGTAAATGTAACTCAATCCCCCCATTGATGAGTCGCTGTTCACTAGAGTTGGTATATTAAGTTCAATTTGCTGAATTAGTTCAGCTGTTCATTTTTAAGGTATACCATGCATTGCATTTTTTGCGAAGGAATGCTTTTGAAATCTATAATATCCCAACAACTTTACTTTAACCTTCTTATTTTAAATTAACAACCATTTTTATCAGTGTTTTTTTATGGCATTGTAATTTTTTGTTAGTTTTATATATATTGTTCTTTAATTTTTCGTAAATTATATTTAATCATTTCATATCAAAAATTGTAATTTTTGTATAATATTTAATGCAATTTAAAAGTATGTAAAATATAGTGTGTTACCAGATTTTACGAGAAATTAACTGATGGTGAATATTGTGAATGTAAAAATTTACCGACGGTGAAAAAGTGTCGGTTAAAAAGTCTTACTTACTTATTTCAATATATATAAAAGCACTTTAAAGTAACTACTTGTATTACTTTGAAAACATTAAATCGCTTTAGCTGCGTGTCAAAAATTTAAGGCAATCTTGACAATCTTGGCAATCTTGGTATCTCTATCTCTTATAGTCTCTGAGATCTAGGCGCTCACACAGACGGACAGACGGACAGACACACATGGCCATATCGACTCGGCTGTTGATGCTGATCAAGAATATATATACTTTATGGGGTCGGAGATGCCTCCTTCTCCCTGTTACATACATTCCAACGAACACAATATACCCTTTTACTTAGTTTTTAAGTAACGGGTATAATGAGCAATATACTTTATGAATGACTCAATAAGTAGATTCGTTCATTTGAGCGACCTGCTCACTTGAACTTATCCTGAACGAATCGACACAGCTCAACTGTCTACGCTTCGATCATCGATCTGTGATCTGCGATCGCCTTCGATTGTTGCGTAACTTG
Organism: Drosophila innubila; assembly: GCF_004354385.1. Lineage (NCBI taxonomy): Eukaryota > Metazoa > Arthropoda > Insecta > Diptera > Drosophilidae > Drosophila > Drosophila innubila. Next base: position 29,188,562 of record NW_022995372.1, read on the forward strand.
TTCCCGAGGACGCAACCGCGGTTCGCAATTAGCTCTGGCTGCCAAGACGTTGGGTGAACCCGCCGCTAATTGACAATATTTATGAACACGTACGCATTTTGTCGCGGCTTTAATTGGTTCGTTGTCGCCCGTTGTTGTCCGACCATCGACCATCCAGCATCGCCCACAGCTGGCCAATTATTTTCATCAAAATTGCTGACAATTTTAAGCGTACGCCTTTCAAATGAAGATCTTAGCCAGCTTTTAGGTGACGTTTTGGTTATACGAATGCCACACAAAATTAAAAAGAAAACGACAAGCAAATGGAAAAAAATGTGTCATAAAATGTCGCTAGATGTGAGTGTTATAAACTATTTATAACTAGGACCAGGTCTTGACATGAACTTACGACTAAACGTATTTTTTTTGTGCTGTGGCTAATTAATTCAATTAACTTTAATTACACATTAAAGCATTCTGAAAGCTCTCGCTACTTGCTACTTTAAGCCAAACAAGTTCCATTTTATCCGCACCTATTTTGAGAAGTAGTTTTCACTTTAATATTTCTGTGCATAACACGGTGCTACAGTCAAAAAACTTCTGGGATGCGACATAGCGTAGGTTGTAGATATTGTTAAATGAAAGATTGTGGCATACCAGATTTTTTTTGTTGCACATTGAAAAATAACGGTGAAAAACCGTTTTTCGAGGTTGATGGAGTAAAGCAGTCATATGTTTTAAAAAATATGCATCCTACAATACCTTCCAACGGTGTATTACACTAAGAGCTCGGATAAAAATTTAGGGAACTACGTATAAAAATATATGGATTTTTTCAGAGTTTAGCATCTTCAAGGGCGTAGGCAGGGAGGGCAGAGGGGAGTAAAATAGTTCAGTTAAGCAATAAGAACAAATTAATATAACATTTATAAAATTAAAAAATTACTAGAAACAAATAAAATGTAATAACAAAATTTAATAAAATTAAAATATAAAAAATAGTTTTACATTTTAGATATTTACATTTATCGTAAAATAAGAACTTGAATGTTTAAAATGTTCTTACATTTATTCTTAAAATAAGAGCTTGGTCTTTTAAAATTTCTTAAAATCAAGATATGTTCTTTAATTCAAAAATATTAGTTCTTTTTTAACAATTTAGTTCTAGAAAAATCTTGATTTTAAACATTTTTTAAATAGTGTACAATAACATATCGTTGAAAAGATGTCAACTTTTGGGCATTTAAACTTAATTTTTAAATTTATATATTTAATGTTTTAAATTTATTTATTAAATTAAATACTGTTCGTCACAAAATTGGATATCAGAAATATTGACTTTCGTCACTAGTCTTTTACCTCGTAATGATATATACAGCTAATTTGCTAATTTGTTAATTTGGTTAATTTGCTATGACTGTCCGAACAGATCGAGTTATATACCGATCGAAAGTGAAAATAAAAATATAAATTTAAAAAAATCACGAAAATTGGCATTCGGCACTGCGCAAAAAGTATGACAATTCTCGAGCTTTTTTTTTAATTTGTATTTTTATTTTCACTCGTTCGGTATATAACTCGATCTGATCGGACAGTCATGGCAAATTTTCCATATTAGCTGTATATATTGCAAGTCGCCTTTTGCACCCTTCGTGCTGCTTTCGTCACCAGAGCGAGCTGCCGTCCGCACAAAATTGGATATCAGTAATTTTGGGGCTGGAAAATGACTAGACTTCTACCTCGTGTAGAGGTAGTTTTTGGTGTGATTTTCACTTTCGGACAATCTTTTGCAATTTATCAATGGAGGTTCATGCAATTTATTTGAGAGTTATCTTTTTTGCATGGTTATTCTATTTTAATGATATAAAATACAAGTAAGTGAAAACTAGGTTAAAAGATATGTATCCTGTACAGATGTGGTCCCAGCAACATATTTATTGTCTTTTTATTTTATTAAATACATAAAATTAAAGCGAATATTCTTATAAACAAGCATCTCGTATTTATATGAGCTGTAATTCAAGCGTGACTTTCGATCTCCTAAATTGAATTAAACCCTGTTGCAAATCTCTGCAATAAATAGAAAAATCTCTCAAAGAAATTGTAAGGCAGATGATGTTTTGGACCAAATTATTACCTTACTGTTTTTCAATCAGTGAGAATGTGATATTCTGAAGTCAGAGCCACACCGGATTATTTCATAGGAGGATATAGAGACCAATAAAACATTTATTGTAATTGCGTCGATTAATGGCAATTGGGAAAATATTGTGCGCAGCCCAGGGAATTAAGAGCAATATCTGGTCATGTTGCAAGATTTACCAACGAAGACTCGCTCATATTTAACTAATACTATTATAAAATTTTATCAAGAATTTGTTGGTGTTTAAAATGATTTTTTCAAAACTAATTGTTATAGATATATTATATTTATATAGAACATTACAAATGAGTTAAAGTCAGGGACCAAAACTGTTATGAGGAATAAGCAACAAATTATTATACTTATAATAACTGTTCCAGTTTTCACTTTCGGCAAGATTTCTCGGAAGTAAAATCTTTCACCTAGTCTAATTTCATTCTGGAAATATTTTGCGTATTGAATTCACTGCGATGTGGTGAAGTTAAGTTTAATATGCTGAAAAAGATAATTTTTCAATACTTATGGTAGCATAAATGCAACGTGAATTACATTTTATGAAATTGTAAATAAATATATAAATAAATATCTCTGCTAACAGCTAAAAAACGTATATTTATATCTTATACATAAACCCTTTTAAATGATTATATAAAAGTCTTTATTTTATTTTTTAAACATAATAGTCTTTAAGTACTTTTATTCAAAAAGTCCGTAAAGTCTTGATTCTTTTTTTTTAAGTCTCAAACAATAAAACAATAAATTTTGGATATTTAATCAATAATTGCACTATTAACTATTCCCACTCAGTGAGTATTTTTGAAGTAGTTCTTCAACAATTTTCTTATCGTAGTAGATTTTTAAAACTGTGGATTCAATTTCAATGTTGATTTTCAATATGAGCTTGGCCCTGATCTAAAAAGAAATTCAGCTTGCTTATAAATATTTCACACACAAGTGGCTGATTAAAAAACTGTCATCCTTAAATAAACTCTGCAATTTGACCTACATTCATTAAGTTAAACTGTTCGTTCATACTATTACCTGAGGAGTTTAAGGCATTTTGGAAATGTGGTTCAGTATCTTTTACCGTTATGCGTTATAGGAAGTGCAAAACTAGATAATACGACTAGTTAGCCCCACCGCAGTGCAGTGCTATGAGTATTGTGGTTGTTTATAGTCTAACCGCAAACGGATAAATGCCAGTTAAATGTACGACAATACGACAAAAGTCGTATCTCATTGTAGTCTGCTGTCATTTGTCAAAAGGCGGCTTAAAGCAAAAATCGCCCAATTAGCGACACAGTTAAACGTCAACATCCTCACGGCTTCACATCCGGAATGGACCACCGTCTCGCTGTACAGATCTGAGTCCAGTTGTGAGATCTTGACTTGGCCACATGTAACCAGTGACGGTTACATTTTCGCCATCAATCATCAACCTCAACCTCAACTTCAACTTCAATTTCAAGCGGCTGCAACTGGGGAGAATCCAATCGAACCGCGGGCGCCTGCAAATATGCGGAACAGACAAAAACAACAACGATAACAGCAACAACAACAACATTGACAATGCTGATGATGGACAATTGGATATTTGCTGCTGTCCTGGGGATGTCACGAGACCTGCTTTCGCAATTAGCTGTCAATTATCACATAATTCGAGGTGGCAGCCAGTCGAGGGTAGCCGTGAAATTGGGTTTATTGATTTGCTAAAACAATTTACAAATGTCACGAGTCTCGAATTTATTTATTTATGTTTTACAGCCACTCGAAGTGCCGCCGTTGTCGCCAACAATGCGAACCATTCCCTATTGCCCAGCCATTTTTCATTAACGTGGCCATAAAAAACACACACAATACGAAAACGAATATTGTGTAGCAATATTTCATTTGATCGGAGAGGCTACCGTTTGTTGTGGGTGCTCTGACTATAGCTATCGGGGAAACATAGCCCATGGTCTGTTTGTGCACAAAGCAACGGTATTGTTCCTTCTCTTGGGTTTTTGAGATTCCCGCATTTCTGTTTCGAGTGACATATAATTAGCACAATTTACGAGTGCTGCTTTTTATGATTCAATTTATTTGACTTAGTTATTTAATATGAACAGCATGAGTAGCCGGAACTAAAGCTACCAACTTACAGCAAAGACTTTACTAATTTAACCCGAAATTCCATTATCTTTACGCTTTTAATTATAAAGAGCTAGTGTGTTGTAAATGCGGTGGAATTGTGGTAATTTAAAGAAAGAAATCGACATGCTATAAAAATGCCAAGATATGGTGGTAAAACCATTTAAGACAAAAGCAGCTATTGCAATAATATCCGTTTTTTATGAGAACCGAAAACCGAATGATTATTCTCCAATGAACCGTTTTTTTTACAGAATTTTGTAAACATTGAAATTGTGAAAAATACCAAATTTAAATATGACCAAATAATCTGGAATTTCAATCACCAAAAAAATATATTGACTAAGTCTATCGATTTGTGAATTAGACTGCTAGTAGGTAATATTATTCTCTTATGATTTGTAGAAAAATCAACACAAAAAAAAAACTAGAAGTATTCTTAAAAAGCTAAAAACTGAAGACCGTCTGTAGACGGTCTTGTAGGCTTGAGCGTAAAAAAATATGACCGTTCGTTTTAATCACAATGGGAATATCGCACATGACTTTTGGAGATAACTTAAGCTATTTCTTGCTTCTAAAGCTTTTTTGAGTTGGTAATCACTAATATAACTATTAGTATGCACTTTTTTTAAATTTAAGTGTCTATTATTTTTAAAATATATCAATTTAAAATAAATTTTAAATGAACAATTGCTTGAGTTGATAGATTCGTTAGAAGCGATGTTAAGTTAAGCAGTGATGAAAGTAATGGGACTCTGATTATGTTGTCGACGGCATTCAATCTAAAACTTAGACTGTTCCAAAACTAATAGAAAGTTCGAGAATTTTGGAACTGATAATTCAGGTGCATTTCTTCAAGATTTAAGCCTCTCATTCAATACTTCCCAAGACGCTCAGGGAACAGTTTAACCTACAGTCTAGGTCCTATACCCATCGATGTAGAAGAACTATCCACATCAACTGTTGTAAGTGCGGTGGAATTGTGGTAATTTAAAGAAAGAAATCGACATGTCTATAAAAATGCCAAGATATGGTGGTACAGCTGTAACTGGCATCCATTTCATGAACTTGAAGACAAAAGCAGCTATTTCAATCTTGTGAATAGACCAATAACCGTTTCATTTTGATAACCGGAACCGGAACCGTACCCGAAAAATTTTTTATAAGAACCGAAAAGAATCGCTTGTACCGATGCGCTTTCGGTACACTTTACCAACAATTATTTGTTGTTTTCTGTGTGCATATAATTTTTTCTAATTTTGCTTTTACTCAAAAAACTTTTAAATTTAAATCAGGCTTGTGTCAATAAAATACTGAATATATCTGTTAAAACCTGTTAATATATTTTTGTTTTATAGCACTTAATTATTTTGTGTTTTAATTTTATTTCTGTACCGGTACGTACCGGTACTGATACCGCAACCGAAAGGAAAAAAACCGAAGTAGAACCGATATTTGTTTCGGATTGATTCCCTGGAATACACCTTACCAATAATAAAATTAAAAAAATTATTAGAATCGTTGATAATTGGCTAATATTTTTAAAGACGAAGTCTCATAATATTTATTTAGACGAGTCATAAGGATAGTACAATTTTACCACAATTTTGATCGAGCTTGAGTCTCGTAGTTGAATTCAGTATACAAAGTAAATTAAAGTTGTATTGCTTCAATAGAATTGATATACTAGATCTACTTCAAATAGGTTAGGTTATGGAATTTTTCGGATACATTCTGAGTATATTTCTTTAATCTGAAGTTAGCTGTTATATTTCGTTAAGTTATATTGGTAGATTTCCAGTTAAAAGTTGTTATCTGAATTATTCAGCATTTTAGGCCCAGACTTTGTTCTCTGTTTCTGAGTAAAGGTAATGCTTTAATGAATTCGGCTTGATAAAACCCATTTCGTAAGCATATTAACTGATTTGGCAAGCAACTGTTGCACCAACACGCTGACGCTTAGCATCCCTGGCATGCAATTTGTTGACAATGTTGCCGTGCTGCAACGGACACAAAAGGCGGCAACAGGTGCACAATTACCAAACAACAACAACTACAAGGCATGCGTTAATTACGCCTTAGTCTGGGGCCTGCATCTGTCTTGGGTATGACTTTGGTTTGGGGTTTGAGCCATCGCACTAGCTGGGGGCCTGGGCACGGTGACAAAATTAAACTTAATTGTTTTATGACAGTCCGACAACTGTCTGGACCGCCGGGCGGGAGTTGGCTGAGACAGAGCGGCAAAATGTGTACCTCGGAGTCTCTCTAGGCTCGAGATTTGTAGGTCTGTGTAGCCTATGAGGCACCCAGACGACAGGCCTGAAATCACAGCTTCCATCAGTTGGCAGTTGACATTTTTTAGGGTCTTTAACTGCGTAGCTTTGTTTATCTTTTTCTGTCGTTTTCTTAGTTTAATTGTTTTTCTTGTAAGCAATTTTGTTTTTTGCTGCAGCTCCCATTTTATAATATTTATTAAAAAATGTTTTACACAGAATCCGAGTTTTTAATGAACAAGCAAAACAAGACAAAAAGCCGACACAATAGACGACAGGTGTTGCTCAGCTTCAGCCTGGGCTATGGTCCCAACTCTAAACTGTTGGCTAAGTTATCTGACCAACATTTCTATCATTGTATTAAGGTAAACTTTCAGCATTTTCATGTCAATCATCCTGTCAATCTCCCCTTATTGTGGCTCCTTGGAACTCATAACTGACAACAGGCTCCGCGTATATAACTGTTAATAGTATTTCTAAGATACTCGTATGATAATATTGAGTAGGGTTTACTTAGTCTTGTAAAATTAGCAAATGTCGTTGAATAAATATTATAAATATTTAATAACTAAAAATATATTTTTTTAAAAACTTTAAAGGAACATCATTCAAATATTTTAAAATACTTTAGAGCAGTCGAAGTAAAATACAGTATACAGTATAGTTAAAAATATAATAATATTAATTTATTACTTAAGCTATGTTAATCTTTTTCATTTTAATTTTTAACATTATATGATTTATTTAACGAGCTACTTGTATATAACTTAAATTAATATGGATAATAATTAAATCAGGAAATATAAATCACAGTTAGCTCGAGTAAGTTTTACAACATCTATATTAAACAGAATTATGTATACATTCACTGAACGAAGTAAAAAATTAACCAATTATATTTTATAATATATAAAATATTAAATAGTTTTAAGTTATTTTTTAATACTCTTAATAATGTTTTATATTTTTTCTTAAAGTGTATATCGTAATGCTTATTTAGCTTAGTCTGTGCTAACATTTAAACTACTTATTACAAACTATCCTATCTAATAATTTGCCCCTTTCCTAAGTCTCCCATTTCCTCAGTATTGTGTGGGTACATACAGCTCATTAAAGATAGATCCGTAAATGTGTCATTCTACTCGGAAGACTCGGTCTTTATGATCCTGTTGCTGCCACTTTTTTTACGAGTATTTTTTTTATCATTTGTTGATAATAATTATGGTCATTTGTGATAATTGTAGGCCATTGTGTCGAGTCTGAGGGTATGCTTTTTATGGTCGCACTTTAATAATAATTGTCATTTAGATAATTAGTTAACTGGCCACTTGAACTGCCTGGTATGCTGTTTGGCCGACGGTCGCTGGAGTTTATTAAATGAAAAGTTATGGAAAAGGAAATTTTCCACTGGTGCACTCTAAAGATTTATGATCTCTGATTACCAGGCGTTTAGCTGAGAAAAGTGAAAATAAGTTAAAGAAAATGAATGAAGATCAGGAAAATCCTATAGAGACATGATCGTAAACTGATCGTAAAGATGATGTTTGTGAATGAAAAATCCAATTTGGTTTTAATTGTGTGAAAATTGTCTGCTTGGAAGCATTTTTTGTAAGGCTTGACTGTTTTATTACTCAGAAATGCCAACAACGGAGCAGCGGCAACAACTTCCTGATCTATGGCAATAAGAAATCCATAAATCGCTAAGAAATGACCGTCCATCTTATCGTGATTGAACCACCCAAATAGTTTCTTCACACACTGACATCGAACACACAACAACGAACCGCACACAAAGAACTCATAATTAAATTATGCAAATTTGGCGCTCCGGCGGCAGCTTCAAAACGACACGTATGACAATAAACCAACACCAGGCAAACCAACACCACATCCAACACCAACATGGCATGTGTAGCCTCTTGAAGGCGAATACTCGGTATCTCCCGGCTAACGCCACACCGAATCGTTAAATTTGATTGATTTTGGCCAAGCTCAACTAATATACTATACATACATATAGTATGTGCATACACGTATAACCAACATCAGTTGGCCACTCACTGCTCATACGAGATCTTAATGAGAATGTAGCGCATTTAAATGTGGAGACAATTAAAATCGCTTGAGTGTAGCAAGCGAATAAATTTGCTTAGCGCTTTTTCTGTTTTTGTTTTTATTATATTCATGAGCTGGTACTCTAACTTTGTGCTCACTGCTCACCCGGTGGATTACACTGATAGAAATTTAAGTAACATTAACATTACATTATTATAATGATTGTTTTCATTAATAAGATACAAGAAAAAAGAAAACACCATAATGACGCATGAATGATCGCCACGAATTAAAATGATTGATATTTTATGAATATTTATCAATGATTTTTTTTTTTATCAATGATCACTTCGATTTTTATTTTTTTTATTGATCAAAACTTATTGCCACCTTTTTTTCTTTGAGTGGTTCCTCTGAGTTTCCTTTTAAATAAATGTAACAAAATTGGAATAGGAGGCCCCTAAGCTATAAATTGCAATTGATTTTTATTTTAATAAAAAAAATAAGAATTTAAATGATGATTATATGCGATTTTTTTTTTTTTTTACTCAAAATAATCAATTAAAATCTTTTAAAAAATCATCAAGTAATCCTTACTATGTAAATTTTAAAATTAAACTTATGAAGATTATGATCTTTGGTTTAAACACGAAACGTTATTCTTTAACTGATTTGAACTTGAAAACTGTTATTATTATTAGAATTCTAATTAAACTAAAACTTAAAAAATCGAGGCAAGACTGGAAACCTCACAATATTATATAAATTTCCTTATTGTTTCCATTGGCTCGGAGTTTTTTTTAGCCTAAAAAATTAATAAATAATTTAAGAATTTAAGAAAATCTTAACACTTAGAGATTCTAATTTAACCTTCTAACGGGTAAGACCGTCTGTAGACGGTCTTCCGTTTTTAGATTGTAAATGGAAAACTAATCAATTTTTCTTTTCGATTACATTTATTATGTATTAAGAATTGATTTTCTGACGTTCTAAGATATATGATTATTCTCCAATGAACCGTTTTTTTACAGAATTTTGTTAAACATTGAAATAGTGAAAAATTCAAAATTTAAATATGACCAAATAAATTGGAATTTCAATCGCCAAAAAAAATATATTGACTAAGTCTATCGATTTGTGAATTAGACTGCTAGTAGGTAATATTATTCTCTTATGATTTGAAGAAAAATAACTAGACGTATTCTTAAAAAGCTAAAAACTGAAGACCGTCTGTAGACGGTCTTGTAGGCTTTTTGCAATTTTTTTAAATTTAAGTGTCTATTATTTATAAAATATATCAATTTATAAGCAATTGCTTGAGTTGATAGATTCGGTAGAAGCGATGTTAAGTTAAGCAGTGATGAAAGTAATGGGACTCTGATTATGTTGTCGACAGCATTTAATCTAGAAACTCAGATTTTCCAAAACTAATAGAAAGTTCGAGAATTTTGGAAATATTTCAGATGCATTTGTTCAAGATTAAAGCCTCTCATTCAATGCTTCCCAAGACGCTCAGGCAACAGTTTAACCTACAGTCTAGGTCCTATACCCATCGATGAAGAAGAACTATCCACATCAACTGCATGCTACAAGCATTTCCGATCTTCATTGAACTAACTGGTCCCCAAATCCAGCCTACTTCGCGCCGAGTTCTTGTCCAAGATTCAAGGAGTTATCGTTAATTCCTTATTGTGGCCTTATGGGCAGTTACAATCCAAGGACGAAGAGCAGAAACATTAAGAAAGCTAAGCTAAGCAAGCAATTGGTCAATTAAAATTGTTTATAAATTGATAGTTTTATAAGTGATAAGGGATAAGTGATTACCAACTCAAAAAAAAACTTTAGAAGCAAAAATAGCAAAAATTATCGCGTGCGATATTCCCTTGAGATACAAGCGAACGGCCATATTTTATGCCGCTCAAACCGACAAGACCGTCTACAGACGGTTCAGTATTATGCACCTGACGGTGCATGATATTTTAAACATAAGCTTATTTAACCTATATCTACTTATAAAATAAATATCAACTTTATTGAATAACTATTTCGAGTTTGCTTGTTAGAGGGTTAAGGTTAGAATTTATTAAATTTTTTCCAAAATCAAATTGAAATCGATTGATAGGTCATTGGCCTTGTTTTTCCTACTGGCTTATGAGTACAAAAAATACGATTGATCCTTAAAACACTAATTGCTTTAACAGATATCCTCTTCATATTAGTGAAATTTAGTGTTGGTAACCAAGTTGGCTTAAGCCAATTCTTAGCCCAATTCATTCGGTTCCACCACGATAATAACCAAGATTGCAAGCCACCAAAATTTTGGTAAAGGTTCGGTTTGATGGTGCAAGCTAGAGATGGGCACGGGCCTCTTCAAAAAATCCACGGACTTCGGGCCTGAAAATCGTATACGGGCCTTTTTCGTTCGGGCCCGGGCCGCAGCCAAAAAACCCGAAGCCTGGTAGGCCCGAAAAGTAAGAATTTCACACTTTCACACTTGCCATTTCCGCATTTCTTTTATTGATTTGCATCGATATTTTTATTAAGCATAATTTTTTTTACCTATGAAATGCGTAAATAAGAGAAAAAATATATGAATCGCTAAAATTAGCATAGAAAAATAATATGTTTGTATTATATAAATAATTTTGGGCCGGACTCGGGCCGGGCCGTCCTTTTTTGAAAATATGACCGGGGCAGAACGGGCCGGGCTTAAATAATCGAATTCGGCCCGTGCCCATCTCTAGTTCGAGCCATAGAGCAAGACGTAGGTTCGGTTCGCACAGTTGTTAAGAAACAAATTTTGCCAAAATAAAACAGTGATACCTTATTTAAGAAATTTTAGCAGCCTTCTGCTAATGAAATGAACTATCCAAATATGATAATACAATTGAATCTAGGATAAGTCTGGGTCGGTTTTTAAAATGGTTTTACGAATAAGTTTTGTATGCACATATTTATTCATGTTGATTAAAATTACAGGCATATAAAGAGAGGGAACCATCATTCAATTTTCGTTTATCGAATTAACAATAGGGGCTATATTACCATTTATATTTTGAATTAATTGAATATTTAAATTTAAAGCTAATATTTCAATATATATAAAAGTATTTTAAAGAAATTACTGCCTAATAAAAACTACTGCATACTTTTAGGTGATTGTATTAAAATAATAACCTTATTAATAACTTTGGTTAGATATTACTCCCCTTCTACTTGTCCGATCTTGCTGCGGTTAAGTGAGATTATAGATAAAATTAATAGATAACGGGACGGACAAACGGCTGTTGATACTGATCAAGTATATATATACTTTATGTGGTCGAAGATGCCTCCATCTCTCTGTTACTTACGTTCGAACGAGCTTTATACTTATTTTTAAGTAACGTGTATAAAGACATTCTGCATCATGCCGAAAAAGGTTGAGCTTCTTACCTTTTTACGCAGGGCCGAATTAGCTGCACAGTTGCCTTTCGCATCCTTCGCGCTGCTTTCGTGACTAACGCGGACTGCTGTCCGCAGAGATTAAATAATAAAATAGCTAATTAATCCAATTTCAGAATACAACTCTTACCTTAATCAAAACTTATATTCTGGGCAAGGGCGTAGGCAGCTTTGAGCGAAGGGGGACCAAATAATTTTTTTTTAATATCATTATAAACCCTGCCACAAACTTCTACAGATTTTGAACAGAATTAATTTTAAAACAACTTTTTGAAAAATTCCGAGCTATGTAAATGTTGTTTTATGTATGTGTTATATAATTAATATATTAAATTAAAATACATTTGATTCAATTTAAAAAAATAACCTAAATATATACAAAACATTTTTGTTATTTAAAGCATATGTTCAGAAACACCACCTTTGGGTTGCTTTAGGAGATTTTAGAACACACATTCCTATGAGCAATATAGCTTCGTAGTCAAATTAGTCTTTGTAGTGATTTCAAACTTTATATAAGCTAAAATTATTTTGGACACTAGCATACACTAGCATTCAGCATACAAGATCCTTATTAAAAAAGAATTTACACTAGAGTGGGTAAATTTTTTTTGGGACAAAACAATGAATTCCAAGAAGGTTTGCCCAATATACCATCGGTCTAAAATCAAAATAGAGCTTATGAAATAAAATTAATTTTTTTTACTCCATACAGGACTGCTTTACAAATATTTTTAACAAAAAAAGCACAAAAAAGGCGTGATCGAGGCCCTAAAAATGAACAATGGTTACTGTTAAATGTAAAAATTATAAAATTTAATCAAATTGTTTCTTAAATTTAACAAGTGGGCATTAAATATATTTAAAAAATATTTTTTTTTGACCAAATATACCAATACTTTTCTGTATCTTTAATATAATTTTATGAATAGTACCATTGTTGAATTCATACTTGACAACTTTCAATCAATAAAGATCCAGAGCAATTTTAATGTGATACCAATCTAAATAGATTTTAATTGAGATTAAAGCCCTAAGTCCTTGATTCTGGGTATTAAATAATAACCGATGTATTTTTCAGTGTTGCATGAGGGTGTAACTAAGCACAAATTTGTAGTTAATCGCTCATTTTCTGGGACACCAGTAACAAAAACAACACATTTTGAAACTAAAACAGAAACACGAACACTAAAATCTTGCCTACGTTGACGACCACAACGATAATAAACGTTGAGTTGTTTTGTGGGGGATTTATGGGGCGCTCCACAAAATTTCTCAATAAGCAAACAAGATCCTAACGTCGCATGCTATCTCTGTTGCGCACTTTACTGATTGCCAAAGCTGCCATCTCATTCGCCGTTGATTTTAATGAAATGTGTTTTTCGATAAAAATGGTCCATGCGATGCGATCGAATTTAAATTGAAAAATTTGATTTTAATTCTTACATTCTAAGTGTGTTTTCATTAGCATAATTAACGTCGAATTAAAGTTAGTATTTTTTTTCTCGAATTGTAAAAGTAAAATAAATTACATTTTACAGCTCGGAGAGGCCGACGAGGGGCACACCATGACTTTGGCTTTGACAGCTATTCGTCAGATCGTTAAATTCGGCTTTTAGGATGCATTAAAAGTCGTTTGGACTTTTAGCGTTTGTCATTTTGAGTGCGTGTGCTTTTCTACACTTTCGTTGGATTTGTTTCGATGTTCGGGGTCTGTCTGGGGGTTCTCTTGATTTATGCTTGTGGCTCATTTGTATTGAAATTTGATATATTTGAGCACGCGGTTTATTTTGCGAAGCCGCCCGTCTGCCTCATTTCGAGCGTATTTTCGAATTTTATATTCGAATTAATTGAAATGATTGTGATCTACAACACAGTTCGGCAAGCAAACACCCATACATATATAGGTAGAGCTATGTATGTATAGGCGTACCTATATAATTTATGAATATCGCTTTGTTGGACTGTATGTTAATGTTAACGTGTCTTTGTCTTTTGTGGCCAACTTATTTGAGATATGTATAAATTATACAACACACACAATAGTATAACACCTCCTAAATGGTTCCGTAAACGTTGCCCGATACTTTTGTTCGCTACACGTTGAACTTATAGCGATTTTTAAGTGCCTTTTTTTATTGAAGTGTTGACAAATACAAACATAAACCATGGACTTGTGATCGCTGTGGGCGTATTGGGTGGGATTTGGGAATTTGCATGGGTTTTAAGGAATTCCACTTTAAAGTTTTAAAAAAACTGACAGAAGTTTTTTGAAGTCTTACACTCGAATGTTTTACTGTCAACGTAGAACGTAATTTCTTTTGAGTCAAGATCGTAGATCACAGTGGATAGAAACATTAAAACTTTTTATTTTACAGCACAAGTTTCGAGCAATCGTTCCTACGGAAGCTGTACGATGGAGTGGTTCGATATAAACAGGAAGACCGCCTGAAAAAATACTGTTAAGAATATAGAATTTTGTTTAGGAGGGGAACAATACTGTTAATATCAATATATTTTTTTTTTATTTCGATAGGACATATATATTTTTGTTTATAGCCTATCTTGTTTACTTTTTCTAAGTTCGTAAATATTTTGTTCTATTTTAAACAATGTTGTTTTGTTGTTTTATATACCCTCTATTTACTACAAAGTTTTTGAAACTTGTCTGTACATTGCATTTTTCTCCCATATACATATAATTCTGGCAAAAGGAATAAACATTGAAATATGCAATAAAAAAAAAAAGCAAGAAGGAAAACATTTTATTATCTTCAGAGAAAAGTAAAATATCGAAAACCCTTTTGCAAATCAACACATTTGTCAAGCTACTCATAAGAGAAGTGACTAAAAGAGACGCACAAGGAAGATACCGCTAACGGTTCAAACATACACAGACCCAAATGAGAGAAGACGCAACGATGCGACAATGGGGAGATGGGGATCACCCGCTGACAGAAAATCACTTGGCAACGGCTGATCATTAACCGATAACACATGACATTAAAGGTTCAACAAAGTGAAAGAGTTTAAACGCACACAAAATGTGATAAATGCCGACCACCCCATGGAACCACAACAAAAAACAACAACAACAATAAAGAGAACGAAAACAAATACAACAGACCGAACAGGTGGGGCAAAAAACGAGCGGAAAATTAATAGTGTGAACGACAATCGGCAAGAGAATAAAAGTGAGAGCCAGAGAGAGAATGACAGTAAGGTACACATACAGGCACACTCATAAGAAAACTTATCAACATCTCAGATAGGTATCAGCTTCATTGGAGCCCCACACACATGACAGTAGTAAGCATCTGAGAATTTGTCAAAATGTCAACGGGTGAAACAGTTTGTTTTCGGTCTGGAGCTTGGGAGTCCAGTCTTCAGTATACAGACTCCAGGCCAGGTCCAGATCCAGGCTCACAAGTCTACGTTGTCGTCGTCGTCGAGCCACGTAGCTTTTGTAAAACAAACCATTAGCAGCTAATAAACATTAGTCATGCGACCAAATGTCGGGGCTGGAGAGCTCTGGCTCGGGTCGATGATTTAGTGAGTTTAATTAAAATTTAAGGTTTCTTTAGCTCGCATATGTAAATAATCGTGCGGAATTCCACGAATAAATGAACAAGTTTTAATCTCTCTCACTCTCTTTTTTTGTTTGTTTGTGTATTAGTCTTTTTGTATCCTCTCTGGAAGTTTTCGTTTATAATTATAATTTATACAGATCTTTAAACTCTGGTCAGCCGTGCGCTTGTTGACAGCATCGTCATCAATCAGGCTAGGATCCCAAGATCCAAATTCAGTCTATTGGCGGCACGGGTAACTGCTGGATCTGCCACCGTTGGTCAGTTTCTCAGATACGGATCGCATTGTAAGTAATCGCAGACAAATCGTGTACAAGATGTGTGCAGCTTAGATCACCTGAAGCTGTCCCCTAATTGGCTCTGCAATTAGATAGCCACAGTCCTCGACTCATCGCTTTGTTCCTGTAAATGTATACCACTTCATTTACATATGTATGTAAATATATAGAGCGATTTCTCAACTTACCTTCATTCTGCGAATGTCTCTCCGTGTGTGTGTGTGTGTGCCATCATTTTGCCACTTCTCTGCAGTTCCATTCAATTTATGTCTCTTCCAGCCAATGCAAATCAAAAGGGGTATTTTGTTGTGCACATTTTTATGGGTGCTACTGATGCTATGCAGGCAGTTGCACCTGTAAATAAATCCCGCTTGTAAAACTGATAGAGTCTGCCCGGGGAACAAGAAATGCTAACCTTGGGCTGTGGTACTCGGACTGATTAATGGGCATCGTTTATCCTTATTTATTGTGTTTAACTAACTTTTTTTTATTGGGTAAACTTTTATACAAGCAATTCTGCTATATCCACCCAATTTTTAGCCAAATGTTTAGGGTATCTTATGGTCTGATTTCTACTATTGTCTAGCAGCGCAAACGCAATTCAATGCAAAATTGTTTACGGATTTGACAAAATTGAAAATATTTGTTTAACTTAGTCAACTTATTCTTAAAATGAATTAAATAATTTTTTTTCATTAAATAATTTTTAATTAAAACCCAAAAATTAACATAGTTTCTGAAATTGACTTTCAAAGCACAAAATCGACATTTGATAAAAGTATAAGATGTATTTTAAATTTTAATTTTAAAATGGAATAAAATATAGCCAGTTGGAATGAGTTTCATTATTGAATAAAATATAACAATAATTATTAATTGTTGCTGAAATTTTAAATAAATAAATGGTAGCTAATTTTCCTGACTCCGAAAATGTGTACGAAAAATAAAAAGTATGACATTACACTTTATCTTTCACAGTGAGGATTATATTAAGTGTATTTACGTGATAACGATAATATATTGTTCTAAGAATGATAGCATAATTAGTATGGGCATTTATACGGCTTAAATTAAAACATTTTTTGCAAGTATAGCCGATTCGATTAGTTTTATGAATACGAGGATCTTAGCCATGTAAAAAATATTAATAAATAAATGGAATACTTAATTTGTTCAGTTCAAAAGTTCACAGTTTCGATATTTGAGAAAATTGCAACATGTTTACTAAACACATCTAGGGCTAACGGATTAACTCATCACCTGACTAACTTGATCTATAAATTCCAGTTCTCATGTTAACTCCTTCCGTGTAGCTCCTTAAGTTCATTACCACAGCCCTGTTTAAGAGATTATGTCATAGCTCCGAGTTCCTTGTGTATGTAAGCCGTTACTCTCCTCACTGAATACACACACTAGCACACACGCTCACACACACACACACACACACACATAATGAGCTCGGCTACAGGCAATCCCGAAAAGGGGCTTTGGTGTATGCTCATAACCGTAAGATTCACACATACTCACAACGAAATCAACAATGACGACAATGCTGCAGGACAGACAACCAACAACAACAACAGCAACAAGAGCAACAATAACTGGAGAAACACATTTTGAAAATTTAACGATGCGCACATTTTATTACCGCAATTAATTACAAAAACAACGCAGAGAAAGAAGAAATCTTAGTCAGGCAATCTGAGATCAACGCAGCCACACGAGCGTCAGATAGAGAAAGATATTCCCAGAGAGTCAGATCGAGAGCGAGAGAGGGAGAGGGAGAGATCTAGAGAGCCCGAACCAGTCGAGGAGAGACCCAAAGACGAAAAGATCTGTTCGTGATAAACGTTATGATAGATGTGACTAGTAAAATGCTACTACCAAAATAGTTCTCGGCCACTTCTTGGGCAGCTCTCGTAATTGGAGGCGCGACTTTTAGTCTCAGCGGTGGCAGCCAGGGCTGCTTAATTGGCTGAGAATCTCTGAGAGATCGTAGACTTGTTCTCTCTCGCTCTCGCTCTCTTTATGTGTGTGTTGAGCTGTAAACCCGTTTTTTGACCAATTAAATGCCTGAGAGCAACAATATCCAGTTGGCCAAGACGTTGTGGGCCGTTGGCAGCACTTTAGGCCGCACATTTCGAGTTTCGACGCGTAGCGCGACAGTTGCCAAGTCCCCGACACGGTACAGGTCTATGAACGCACCCAATACTTCCACCTCGAACGCCAAGTCAACGAAAGTATGGGCTTTAAGCACGCCATGCTGCAGCGCAGCTACGAATTGGCGGCGTCTCCTGGCCCCAGTTGGCACCAGGTCCGGCTGCGATCCTCCGCAAGTTACGGACTTTAGCATCAGTCGCATTTTGGGCGGCACAGCCAAGGATAATCATGCTAAGAAGTCTGTACAGCCGAGTACAGGCAACATTTTGGATCTGTCCAAAAGCAGCCAAGAGCTTGCAACTCTAGTTCCAGTTCCAGTTTCAGCTCCAGCTCCAGTTTCAGCTCCAGTCCCAGTTTCAGCTGCACTTCCAGTTGTTGCCACTAGTCTGCCACCCGCCTCAGTGAATCCATCATCTGTTTATGCCGGCGGCAGTTACTCCATGTTACCACCGGACTTTCTGGCCATGGCCAATGCCACCAAGTTCTATGCCCAGTTCTTTCCACACCTGCTGCCCGCCTATGCGGCTGCCGCAGCTGCCGCCGGCCTGACCACTCCGCCCACATCGCCCTACCAGCAACCACAGCAGCAGAAGCGCTACTTTGCACCCTACGTGATCAATGGACAGAGTCCTCGCGTCCCAAATCAGTGCTCCGCCCGCTGCTTGCACCCGGGCCGATTGCTTCGAGTGTCTCGACTATTACAAACAGTTCGGGCGGGCTACAAGCCAACGCCTCTGATATCGCCGGCGGCCTCTTCGGTGAGCAGTTCGAGTAGCTCCAGACCTGGCCGGGATCTGGTCTTAAGTGCTACCAATAGCACCACGAGCATATCTCTCACCTCTGTTACCAACCTAAACCTGAGCACGGCGACTTCAACAACATCTGCAGCATCTACAGTTGGAATATTTCCCAAGCTGGGATCAAGCACCAACAACTCAAACAACGCCGAGGAGATCAGCTACAAGTGTCGTATATGCGACAAGGTCTTTGGATGCTCCGAAACATTGCAGGTGAGTTTGGTTAAACTACAACAGTAACTGAGTACTTTAAAATGCAGCACAAATAGATTTTTAAAATGGAAATTACAAAAAAAAGCAAGATCTTTAATATTGAGAGAAAGAAGTTGAAAAGTTAAGTATGAAAATTCCACATATAGTTTTCAGTCGCACAAACTCTTTATGCAAACAGTTATTTGCTTAGTTACAAAAAAAAAATTCAGCACTCGCCACTTTGAAAAGGTTATTTTGAGGTACAAAAATGTTCAAACATTCTTAGTTACAAAATTGAATGTCAGAATTTTGGGGCATGGAAAGACATTCGTCAATAGACTTTTACCTCGTAAAGATGTTTTTTTTTTGGAAAATCGAATCTTACTGGAATGATAAACAGAATTAGTATAAATTTAACTTAGAGATGTTTATGCGACTATTACGACATTTCGCTAATAGTAGTAGAGAGCATCGATCTCGAAAAGAAAACAAAACAATATGTAAATAAAATTTTATTTAAAAATTCGTACACTCAGAAAAATATCAAGATTTCCGTACTTAAACAGGCCATTTTCAAGTACAAACGATCTCAAAAGCTGTCTAAGTTCGGAATTTCTAAAGTTGAGAACGGAAGTACGGAAATCTTAAAATTAGATTTTTTGGGGATACTTTAAGTACGTTTTGGGTATAATTCAAGTCTGAAATTTTGAAAACATACTAAACTAATACTAAACTACTAATATAAACCCAAAATGAACTTGTTTCTAGTACAAAACATTGCCATAATTTATTAACTTTAATCTTAAAACATGCATTAGTATGTGTACTAAAATTATTCAAAATACCAAAATTAAATACCATTTAATAATGGTGTATTTTCTAGGTTAGCGACCTTTTGAAATAGGTGCTGATTTTACCAGCGATCCAACCTTAACGTCATATTTGCGTCGCTAGAACCAGTTGTGAGTTCTAGGTGCGACTATGAAAAAAAATATCCCAAAACGTACTTGTTTTTAGTAGGAAACGATCTTATTTTTAACTTCCTTTCAATATTAAAAAAAAACTATTTTAAGTGCAAAAAATTCTTAAACTAGTTTAGTACAAATAACTCAGTTGTTTCTAAAGGTATCTTTACGAGACTCACGGATTATGTATTTTCATGGTCTTATATATTCAGAATAAGTTTGATAAAATCGGACCACAATTACGGATAGCTGCCATAGGAATGTGAATGTAATTCATACTTAATTCAAGATTTTTAGTACACAGCAATCTTAAAATTATAAGAACGAAACGGTATAAATTCAAGTACGGTCGCACCTAATTTTAGGATGTCATAATTTTCTGAGTGTATGGGCCGATAATGACACAGATATCTTCTAAAAAAGATTCAATCGAGATTTGAAATTAGTTGAAAGTCCATATAAGAAACTAAATAGTCAAATATTAATCAATAAATGTAAATTTAAAAAAAAAGTACCTTAGCGAACTTGTATTAAGTTTATGTTACTATACATGTTAACAGTTCAATGTAAATAAACTGGTATTAATAATATAAAGAGTCTTGACGATTTGGTTAGATATTATATTGAAGTTGTCAACGTTTTGTAATGTTTTTAGAAAGCTTTACTGAACATTCGTATTCCACGGGCACATGAACACTTCAGTGTTGCAAAAGCTCTGTTGGGCGTATCGTTTTTCAAATGTATTTAACAAGCTTCAATGTAAACACGTTTTTAATGATGCCTCTGCGATGCCAACGAACAGTAAATGGGCGGGTCCGAAGCGAAGGCGGAGCAACAGTTGAGAGGCGAGCAAGAGAGCAGGAGAGCCTATGCAAATCTTGATAAGGTACGAGTAGGCACACAAGATCATAAAAATGGTGGCGCCCAAAAAACAGAAGCGAAGCAAAACAAAGCAGATGAGAGAACTGGTTTTACGCATGGGTGCAGCTGTCACACATATACACATTAGAAAGAGAGCGTAAATGAGCGTTGCTTAACAAAATGGCCTCCGACCAATGAGCAACATTTCGCCTAACTCTCTCTCTCTCTCTCTCGCTTTCTTTCTCCTTGCAGGCACATGAGAAGACACACAAATCGCCACGTTACGAGTGCGCGGACTGTGGCAAGGGATTCTCTCAGTTGCGCAACTATAAATATCATTTGTCAGTACATCGCGGCACGAAGGAGTTTGCCGCCGAGTGTCCGGAATGTGGCAAGACCTTCAATGACAAAGGCTACCTCAGCAGCCACATGAAGATTCATCGCAATCGCAAGGAATATGAGTGTCCCCTACTGTCCCAAGTCCTTCAATCAGCGAGTCGCCTTCAACATGCGTGCGCATTCACACGGGCGTTAAGCCGCACAAATGCGTCGAGTGCGGCAAGAGATTCTCCCGGAAGATGCTGCTGAAGCAGCACTGCGCTCACAGCGGCGAGAAGCCGTATCAATGTTCGGTTTGTGGCAAATCATTCGCGGATCGTAGCAACATGACGCTCCATCATCGCCTGCACTCGGGCATCAAGCCATTCAGCTGCCCTTGCCCCAAAGCCTTCACTAAGAACCACCTGAAGACACATCTCAATTATCACACCGGCTGCAAGCCATATGTCTGTCCACATCCCAATTGCAATCAGGCCTTCACACAGTCTAGTAATATGCGTACTCATGCCAAGAAATGTCAATACCGACCGCTTGATGGCGCTCAGGCATTTCCTATGCCCACCAAGCAACAACAGCAACAACAGCAGCAACAGCTACATCACCAGTTGCAACCAACACCGCCGACAACACTCTCGCTAGCCATGCCTGCAACTCCAAGCTTCACTCTTCCCCCGCCTTCATTTGCCGCACAAGCTGCCGCTGCGACTTCCGCATTTCCGCCAGCACAACAAACGCTGTTAAGCAACCTGAGCTTTACGGCAATTACAGTAACTGAAGATTGAAGTACCATTTGAGTAACTGCAGTCATGATGCATGATGTTTGACATGCACCTGATTAAACCCAAATTGTCTTGACTTACAATAATTTTTATTAGTGGAATCAGCTTTGTGATAAATTGTAAATCGCTTAGTGTTTATACTGATACTAAAAATAATAGACATAAATTATAAGGAAAACTTAACTTAATCACTTCTCGCGATAAACCGCGAAAGTGTTCATAAATGCGGTCTAAGCCAACTTGATTTTATTTACTCGTAAATTGTCTGAATCAATTGTAAATTGTCTCAATTTAGTTTTAGATTCTACAATTTTTTTTAGCAGTATATCTACGTAATTTCTGTCAAGTTAGTCGTAACTAGTTACTATTGCGTATGCATGTGATTTATGTGTTAAATAAAAAAAAAAAAAAAGAAATTTAGAAAATGAGTTCAGAAGTCTCTTGGAAAGCTTCTCCTTTCGATAGTGTGGACAATAATGCTGCGATTAAGGAGCTTGTTCGATTTCCGCCGTATGGACCATTCTATGGAATTATGGGCGTGGCTGCTGCCATGGTATTATCCTCGTTTGGTGCTGCTTATGGAACAGCAATCTCCGGAACCGGAATTGCGGCCACGGCAGTTATGCGGCCCGAACTGATCATGAAGTCTATTATACCCATTGTGATGGCGGGAATTATCGCAATCTATGGTTTGGTCGTGTCAGTGCTAATCGCCGGACAACTGGATTCTGCAAAAACTTATCCGATAGCCAAGGGATATGTACATCTGGCAGCAGGATTATCAGTGGGCATGTGCGGACTGGCCTCGGGTTATGCCATTGGCGTTGTGGGCGATGTGGGCGTTCGTAATACGGCTCTGCAGCCACGTCTGTTTATCGGGATGATTCTCATTCTGATATTCGCAGAAGTTCTGGGTCTATATGGCATGATTGTGGCAATTTATCTGTATACCAAAGACATAAGTTAATTAAAAAAAAGCGGGTATATTCGATGTAAGACGTCAAATAAATCGCCAAAAGCTTTAAGCAGTTTTATACCTGTTACTTAAAAAAATAAGGCAAAAGATATATTGTATTTGCTTGAACAATTACCAATTCACACACACTCACACCAGAGTGTTAGCAGTATTAAGACTGCCCAACATTACACTCAGAAAAATATGCCATATATTTTATTGTTTTTTTTTTTTAAATGGAGTGTTTCATTCCGCGGTCTTATCGCTTCCAGTGTAACTAGCCTATTACACCACCCAATATCCGCCCCTGCTCGCTTAGCTCGCGGTTCTACAGTCGAGTATGCTTGACTGTCAAGACCCCGTACTAACTATAAAGAAAGCTTTTAAATTGTTCTATAATTTGGATGTTAAATTTTTTTCGATTTGAGGGCGATTAAGGGACGTGGCCGAATTTTGAAATAAACTTGATCTGCTTGCAATAATGTTACGCACATATTCTTTAAAACAAACTTAGTAAGCCCTGTACTTTTTTTAAGTACGGGGTCTAAAAAAACACAAGCGTCGCAGTTTTAAGATAATAAATTTTTTCGAATATAACAATATAAATTATTATCTAGCATCCTACTTCATAGCAAGATCCACAAGAATTATTATTACATATTTCAGACAGTATTTATATATTCCTAAAATTCTAACAAGAATGGTTGCATATTTAGAATTTATACATTAAAATTTAAGAGCGCGAATTTAAAGTTTCCACTATTTTGTTAATACGAATTTTACAGAGATTTTATTAATTTGATGCTCCATAGTGCTCGCTGCATAGTTCTTCTGGAAATGTTAAATTTATGCCCACAATATCGAATGGAAGCCTGGATTCCCTGCCACAGATTCCCTTACTGGTGCTATATTTTTAAGTGACCGACACGAACCAGGATCTTCACAGCCATCAGTGTTAACTTGGTCTCAAATTTTTAAAAGCCTAATTGTTATTTGATGCAATTATGACCGAAAGCTTGACGTAGTTGGTGAACTGTTCTTGCAAAACTTTTACCATTTTTGTAATGTGTTTTTTTAAACAATGCTACAACTTAGTAGTACAACCGCTTAGTATCTACGTGAATAATGTAAAAAAAAATTCCCATTTCACTCTTATTAATAAAATTTAAGTCCTGCGCTCTTGTTCGGAAACCCTTTATTTAACCTAAAGTGTTACTAACGTGAACATATATGGTATTAGCCAATATAGACAATTCTGATGGCCTCGTCAATGGAGCCTGGGCGTTCTTAAAGAGATAAGGTTCAGTTAACTTAAATCATAGAGTTTCTTTGGATATATTTTCTTGATGAACGCGTAAGTCAGTCACAAAACTATTAAAAGTTTTCAATTTTGGTTTAACGAGCAGATTATTCAAAAG
The DNA here is from genome assembly GCF_004354385.1 of Drosophila innubila. Taxonomy (NCBI): domain Eukaryota; kingdom Metazoa; phylum Arthropoda; class Insecta; order Diptera; family Drosophilidae; genus Drosophila; species Drosophila innubila. Next base: position 29,212,917 of record NW_022995372.1, read on the forward strand.
CATTCTCATTTTTAATGGAATTGAACTTTTCGAGAACATCAGTAGGTAGGAGCGCCGACAACTATATACAGACATCATAGTGCAATTCTATTTACTGCAACTGAGTGTACACATTAGAAAAATTAAATACGTATTAATGTAAATTTCAATTATTATCAACTACGAATAGTCAATTAATAAAATCTTTTGTCGAGCTTCATATTCGATATTTATTACCCTAAAGGACTTTTAAATTATTTATTGCTTTAAATGTTTATCAACAATTTAACTGTTAACTCTGAATGCTTCCAGTAATGTTTATATCTAAATTAGTAACGGGTATCCTATAGTCGCAAAACCCTCAATAGCCCTTCCGACTAGTTTTAACCCTCTAACGGGTATGACCGTCTGTAGACGGTTTTTTCTGATTTTTTAAAATGTATATGATTATTTTGCGATGAGTCGTTTTACAGAATTTTGTTTAACATTGAAATTGTGAAAAATACCAAATTTAATTATGACCAAATAGATTGCAATTTCAATCGCCAAAAAAAATATATTGACTATCGATTTGTAAATTAGACTGATAGTATGTGATATTATTCTTTAATGTTTTGTAAAAAAAATAAATAGAACAGTGTAACTAGAAGTATAAAAGCGAAAACTGAACACCGTCTGTAGACGGAAAAAATATGGCCATTCGCTTGCATCACAAGGAATATCGCACTCTACTTTCGGCGATAACTTTTGCTATTTTTGCTTCTTAAGTTTTTATTGAGTGGGTAATCACTAATATAACTATTAAATTTAAATTTAAGTGTTTATTATTTATAAATATAGTAATTTAGCAATTTTAAATGAACAACTGCTTAGGTTGATAGATTCTGTAGAAGCGATGACATGTTTAGCAGTTTTAATAGTGATGGGACTCCGATTATGGTGTCGACAACTATTCGAAAATTTGAAAATTATTAAAAATGATAATTCCGATGCATTTCTTCAAGATTTAAGCCTCTCATTCATTGGTCTTATACCCATCGATATAGAAGAACTATCCTCATCAACAACTGCATGCTTCAAGCCTTTCTAAAGCATTCGATCTTCATTGCCCATACTTGAACCAACTAGTCCTCAAATCCAGTCAACTTCCCGCCGAGTTCTGCTCCAAGATTTAAGGAGTTTTCATATATTCGGTATTGTGAAAGTTAACAAGTACAAGTAGGCTGGCATCTGTATATGTTAGGATATCACCACTCCTCAGACCCAATACCAATGAGGAAAGAGCTAAAGCACTGCGTTATGGTAAGATGCAAAAGCAATATATAGAAATCAGTTGCCTCCAAATAAATGAGGAATACAAAATCACATTAGATGGAGTCCCTTTGATGGACGGTCTTATGGCAGAAACAATAAGAAAGCTATTCTACTATATAATGAGTGACTTTTCTATAAAATCCAAAATTCTTTTTTATGACTACCATTACAAAAATAAATATATTTTATGACATCTAACTTAAAACAAAATACCTGTGAAAAGGATTTTCCACATATAACATAGTAACGGTCAACTTAAGCAATTGTTCATTTCAAACTGCTAAAAATGTATATATTTTATAATAGTCATTAAAATGTAAGTTATTTGCATATTATTATAGTTACATAAGTGATTACCAACTGAAAAAAAAACACTTTAGAAGCAAAAGTTATCGCCAAAAGTCGCGTGCGATATTCCCTTTTGATGCAAGCGAACGGCCATATTTTATTCTGCTCAAACCGACAAGACCGTCTACTGACGTTCTTCAGTATTTTGCACCTGACGGAAAAATATGAAATTTAAAACTTAAGCTTATTTAACCTATATCTACTTATAAAATAAATATCAATAAATATATTGAATGTCTATTTCGATTTTGGCTGTTAGAGGGTTAATATCATCTATTTGAAATTTATACACATGACGAGAAGGGCTGCACATATGTTAAATAAAATACTATCGGCAGAATCGAAATCTTTCGATAAGCATGAAATGTTATTGCTGGCGCTGCCACCTTTTTGGTCAGGCAGCTTTTAAGATGATATTAGTTTTGCATAGTTTTAGGAAAAATACTAATAGCAAAAGATAGCCAAATATATGTTTTTAATAATCAGATTTCCGGCAAATAACAAATTTGAAAATTTCCTTGCAATCTAACTTCGAAAATAGCCGGAACTAGCTATAAAATAGCTAAGTAGGCATCAGTGAATGGATAAATATCCCAATGAAAAGTTTGCTCCTCCTCAGAACAGTATCGCTCCTCATTTAACAGACGATGACTCGTTACTTCTGTGATACCATCTGTGAAAGGTAACAGTGCACGTCAGCAACACTCACACGCAGTATAGCCGTCACACTCACACGCGCGCAGTGTGGCTTTAGTTGTTTTTTTTTTTTCGAACGGAGACAATTAACAAAATTCGGGTAAATTGTTACAAATTGTTGTGAAATCAAATGCTTTAAGTTGCCATAGGCTTACGCACAGCATTGCTAAACATTCCATTCTTGTTTGCCTGCAGGCGCGGAAACAAGAGACACTCACAACTCACACGATAATTCGGATCAACTTTTCGCCAGCGTGGGCAGCAGCGGCGTAGAGTACGAGCGAAAAGAGAAACACACTGATTTTAGCTAATCAGCAACAAAAGCAGCCACGAGACATGGCCGAGTATTGGCAGCAGCAGCAACAACAACAACAACAGCAGATGATGAACGGATCTGCAGGTTTAAACCGGGATGAGTCAGCTTCTGCCTGTAATGGCGACAGCGCTGCTTTTACCTCAGTAGCAGCCGGAGTCGCAGCCGCAGCCAGCGGCAACAATAATAACAACTATGTGAATTTCAGTCAGTTTATCACACAACATAATTTGGCCAGCTCCAATGTGGCCTACAACATTGGAGGTGGCGGCGGTGCCTTTGGACTGTTGCCCAACAGCAACAACTCCACCTCTTCCTCCTCCGGCAGCAACAGTTTCGGTGGTGTAAGTGCATCCAGCAGTTGTCAGTCGTTTGTTTATTAATGTCCATCGGTTTCCAGGTGCAAGCACAGTCTCTTCTCTGTTACGTAAATGGCGATGCAGGTGCCAACGGAGGCGTCTCTGCTAATAATTATGATGCACCAAGTGCTTATCCCAATCTGTACTCACCTTTTGGCAATAATCCCTTTGCCTCAGCCAGTGGCTTTGATTTCAGCACCTCCAAGCTGCAGGCATCGGCACCTGAATTTGTGCCCAACTTTGCCAAACTTAGTCTGAATGCAGATGCTGGTCAGGAGTCGACTCCAATCTCGTCCACGTCCAGCAACAGTAGAACCAACAACAACAGCACTGCCAGAGAGTCAAACAATGAGACAGTCAACGAGGCGTCAACAAACAATCATCATCATCATCATCAACAACAACAACAGCAACAACAACAACAGCAACAACAACATCACCAACATCAAAGGCTGCCTAAACCGAATGGGACTCACAGTCGCCAGCAGCGACGCAACGATTATCGAGAGGATCGACCTGAACGCAACGAGGATCGTTATGATCGAAAAAAGCCGCAGAAGCAACAGCGCTACGATAATCATCGCAATAAGCGTCGCGATGATTGGAATCGCAATCGGGATCGCATCAATGGTTATCCACGTGCCAACGAGGAACTGGACACCAGCAATAGCAACGATAGCGCACATCCCTCGCCCGAGAAACAACAACATCAGCATCATCAACAGATCTCGCCGAGACGCGCTCCAGATAATGAGAAGCTATCGCAGCGGGAGAAACTGATGAGGGACATTGAGCAGCGTCGTCTGGAGTGTCTAGTGTGTGTGGAGCAGATCAAGGCACATCATGGCACCTGGTCGTGCCAGAACTGTTACCATGTGCTGCATCTCAAGTGCACCATTACCTGGGCGAGCAGCTCAAAGTCAGCCGAGGGCTGGAGATGTCCAGCCTGCCAGAATGTGCTAGAGGAGCTGCCACGCGAGTATCTTTGCTTCTGTGGCAAGCTGAAGAATCCGCCGTTGACGCGCACCGAACTGGCGCACAGCTGTGGCGAACTTTGTTGCCGTGTCGAGGGTTGCAGCCATGCTTGCACCTTGCTCTGCCATCCGGGGCCATGTCCGCCGTGCCAGGCGAATGTGAGTCGCAGCTGCGGCTGTGGACGCACCAACAAGCTGATGCAGTGCGCCATGAAGCAGCCGCTGCAGTGTGAAGCCATCTGCGACAAGCTGCTCAACTGTAGCGAGCATCGTTGCCAGCAGATCTGTCATGTCGGCAAGTGTGAGCCTTGCGGGGAGCAAGTGCAGCAGAACTGCCACTGTGGCAAGCAGCAGCGCGAGGTACAGTGCACCCGGGAGAGTCAGGACAAGCGTAACTACTCGTGCAAGGAGTGCTGTGGAAAGCCGTTGCCCTGCGGCAATCACAAGTGCAAGGACTCATGCCACGCCGGCGCCTGCCGTCCCTGCAAGCTGAGTCCCTCGCAAATCACCAGCTGTCCGTGTGGCAAGCTGCCCGTGGCGTCGGAGCAGCGCAGCAGCTGCCTTGATCCCGTGCCCACGTGCGAAGGCGTCTGTGGCAAGACATTGCGCTGTGGCAAGCCGGCGCATCCGCATCAGTGCACCAGCAAGTGCCACTTGGGGCAATGTCCGCCCTGCACGAAGCAAACGGCCGTCAAGTGCCGTTGTGGCCACATGGACCAGATGATCAAGTGTCGCCAGCTGTCGACGCGAGCGGATGACGCCCGCTGCAAGCGTCGTTGCACCAAGAAGCGCAGCTGTGGCAAGCACAAGTGCAACGCCGAGTGTTGCATCGACATCGATCACGCCTGTCCGTTGCCTGCAACCGCACCTTGAGCTGCGGACGCCACAAATGCGATCAGCCGTGTCATCGTGGCAACTGCCGCCCTGCTATCGCAGCAGCTGAGGAGCTTTACTGCGAGTGCGGTGCGGAGGTCATCATCCACCTGTGCCATGTGGCACCAAGAAGCCCATCAAGCGTCCGTGCTCCCGCACCCACGGCTGTGAGCATCCACCGCAGCACAACTGCCATGCGGCGGCCACCTGCCGCCCTGCATGATGTTCACCACGAAGTGGTGTCACGGCAACCACGAGCAGCGCAAGACCATTCCCTGCTCCCAGGCAGCTTCAGCTGTGGCCTCGCCTGTGGCAAACCATTAGCCTGTGGACGCCACAAGTGCATCCGAGCCTGTCACGAGGGCGACTGCCAGCGGAGCAGGCGAACTGTGCCGCCAGAGCTGCACCAAGCCACGCGTGCTCTGTGGACACAAATGTGCTGCACCTTACCACGACAGCGATTGCAGAAACGCCGTGCAAGGGCTC
>NW_022995372.1:29218358-29284096 GCF_004354385.1 Drosophila innubila
GTACATAGCGTGAAAGTCCTGTTCATCCAGATACCAATTTTGTAGCGTATAGTTATGGTGCTGAAAAAATGTAAAAGTTAATCTGGCGTCAGACGACCGTATTTCATCAAATCTTTTGTAAAAAAACAGTTGGCGCCATGTGAAAATTCAAAGTTAAAAAATACAAGAATAGTTCAAAATTCAATTCAATAATTTGTTTGTTTTATGGAGAATATGGTGGAGGTGGGGGTAGCACCAGCTTACAAAGCAAAACTTATTTGCTTAATATCTTTTACCCAATCTCAAAGATATTTGAAATACCTATTAACACTAGATATTTTGGTCTTTTTTTCGATTTAAGTGGAATTGAGGGCGTTGAAGCAAACTAGATCTGCGAAGAAGTAGCTCTTATAGTCGCTGAGATCCAGGTGTTCATATTCCGTTTATTAACCGATCTTCATACAATTTTCAGCACACGTCACTTCCTCCATAATGCGTGCCAAGTGTTAAGGCATATTTTACGTGGGCGGACTGAAATCTTAATCAAAATTTATATAGGTCAACATCCTATAGTATTGACACCAAGTTTTGTCGCTCTAACTTTTATAGTCTCAAAGATTAAGGTGCAAAAGTGACGATTGTTGATTTGTCTTAAATCTAATAGCTCTTGTACCCATTTTGGGTACCGAGCTAACTTTGAAAAATATGTCTTCTGATTAAGTCTGTTTTTGTGATACTTTTGCAAAAAATGAATCGATGTGATACAGTAGTCAGATTTACCGAAATTGGTTTGGAAGCTGAGAAAATCATAATATCCTTTGCCGACATACCTCTAAAAACGGTCATCTTACGTTAGCTTAAAGATTAATTCTTATTGAGTCGAAGTACTTACTGCTTTTAAGGGACATTTCAAAGATCCATTTGTATGCTTCTGAAAACTATCTGAGAATATACTTAGAAGACTATTCTTATGTATCATTGTCAAGAATCGACACGCATCCATTTTTAAGGAATAAAGACGTCTTTTCTCATTGTAAACTTTCCAGAAGTCCATCGTTGAATTAACTTCAAACTTATCAACATCTCGTAGCAATATCAGATATCCAGTAATAAAGCTGCGATTATTCAGCTGAACCAGCGTAGAGTTAATCTCATCTATAAGATCCGGTGCCCAGTGCTTAATGTTGACTACATCGAATATTATTTGGAAGTTACGTTTCTCAGATGAAACAACTACAAGGATGATGAGCATCCGATACCACACAACCATTATAACGTTTAAGCTTGAACTGAAATCTCAGAAATTGAAAATCATTCTTAAAATAACAAAATAATAATTATTTTAAAATTGCAGCATTTATGTAGATATTATAAATAATTAATATTTTTGAATGTAGATATAAACTATTGTATTTTTAGATAATGTTCCAATTATGTTTATTTTCAGCTTAGTCAATCGCGTGTTACCTGACCGTAATATTTTCCGCCAGCTGCTTTTTGTTTTTGCTTATTAGCTTCAAATAATTCCTGAAACTTACACTCTAGTACATAATTAGGAACAGTTTTGACTTCAATATTCCACTTCTCAAGCGTGTATTTGAAGTTCTGAAATTTCTAATACATATATAAATATGTACGTCTCTCTAAAATCAACTCCATTTTGCAAACGTGTCATATGTTCTAATATCTTTAAAATTTACAATCTTGTTTTGAGTAAAAATTGTATTTGCTGTTTTTTTCATATTTTCAGTGTAACTTGCCTTTAACAAAAAAAATTTTTTATAAAATAGGTTTACTATGGAAAACTATTCAAGTAGTTTTTTTATCTAACCATATATGTCAAAAAAGGTGGGATTGGTAAATATATAATATGATTATTACTCAGGGTAATTTTTTGAAACCTGAATATTTCAAAATGGTAAATTTGTTCATTATAGTTTTTTGTCTAAAGGTACTAGGCATAACACGATCTACATTTTGTTTATGTATCGGATAATAAAATTTGATAACTGGGTAAGAAAATTTGTCTTTTTTTATTTGTTTATTTTTAGAGGTGTGCCCACATTTGTCATCATTACTCGAGAATGCCAACACCGAAGAATTTGAGAATTTGTAAGTTTGGTACAGATAACTTAAAGAATAAAAAACTTGTTCATACTAAAGTTTGCTTATCGACCGTTCGTATCGATCGTTCCTATGGCAGCTATATGATATAGTGGTCCGATTTCTACAAAATTTGGTTAGGATGTAATGGGCAAGTAAAGATACCCAATTTATGAGTTTGATTGGAGATGTTTTCAAAAACAAAGTTTTTCATAATAAAACTTGATTTTCTACCGATCGGCCCTGTGAGATTGGATGATATATGTATCTTAAGAAACAGCAGAAGTTTTCATACTACAGGCTGATTCTGAACCGATCTCTCCTATGGCAGCAATATAATATAGTAGACCGATTTGAACCAAAAGTGGTCAAAATGTGTAAAATACCAACAAATTGTTAGGGACTGAAAATAATGATTATTGTTCAAAATAGCTACATAAAAAATCAACCATAAGGAGAAGCTCAATTTTTGTTTGAATGTACCAAAAATTTTTGTTATTTGTATATCTCTGCAAACAGCTAATAAACTTTTATTTGAGTTATAAAAGAAAAATCAAAATTAATGGTTATTTAAAGACTTGATTTTTAAATCACATTTAAGAATTATTTGTGTTAAAAAAATTAAGAATAATAATTATTATTGATTTTTATTTTATTAATCTTTCATAAGAGTTCTTTGATTTTTTTTTTTTGAATAAAAGTCTTTAAAGAGTTTGAAGACTTTTATTTTGATAAATAAAATAAAAGTTTTAAAGAAGACTTACGATTTGAAAACTTTTGAATAAAAAAAAGTCTGCCAAAAATCTTCTTCTACTAACCAACTACGCTCTTTTCGCACAAAGGGATCAATTCACAATTTTTTGTTGCAATAATCATATCTCTTAATCCAATAAAGATATTTAAATTTAAAATTGTGGGAAATTGGCGGTAGAAGGCGGAAGCTAGTTATCTTTCATCAATCTAGTGAATTTATAAACGTGAGTTCAAATACTTTTTATTATTTTTTTACTATTATTATTTTGGATATATTTTTTTTTTACAATGTAATTTTACAATGTAATGTAATAAATTTTTCCATAGTTGGTGTAAATAAAAGAGAACCAAGTGTGTAATTTTGAAATTTTTATCTTGATTATAATAAAGATTTATTCAAAAGTCTTTAAAGACTTTATTTTATTTTCAAAATAAAAGTCTTTTAAGACTTTTAAAATTTTAAAATCAGAAATAAAAGTCTTTACAGACTTTTAAATTATTCATAAAAAAAGACTTGAAAGATTTACTAAAGACTAATAAAATAAAAATCAAAATAATGATTAATTTTAATTTTTATTTTTTTTAAATAAAAATAACTATTAATTTGTATTTATAAAATAAAAGTCTTAAAATAACCATTAAAAGTGACTTTTTTGAATATTCCTCATAACAGTTATGGTCCCTGCAAATTGATATGGTGTGAGATTGGTTAAGATATCTCAAAAATCACAAAAAAATTTCTTACTAAAGATCATGCCGCTCCACAAGGAAGTCATCAAAGTCGACAAAACACATGCTTAGAAACAAATTAATATTATATCGCCGCGTAATGCAGCTTTGTAAATAAAATAGAAAATAAAATGTAATACATTTTTTTTACTTTTCCTAGAATTTTAAACTAAAAAAAGTGGGAAAGGTTGTAGTCGAGATCCCGACCATAGGATACCCGTTACTTATTTCAATATGTATAAAATTACTTTAAATAAATTACTACCTCACAAAAAACTCCTGCATACTTTTGATGATTGTATGTAAATAATATTTTTATTAATAACTTTGGTTAGCTTATAATTCCCGTTCTACTTGTCCGATCTTGATGCGGTTAAGTCAGATTATCGATAATATTACTAGATAACGTTATTAACGATAAAACTGTATTATCTTAAAAGCCGTGGATGTGGTTGTTTTCGAGTTTCGGGGCGGAACTTTAAATTGAAACAATCTTGATCTGCGGGGTATATAGAAATCTGTGTGTCAAATTTGGTTACTCTATCTCTTATAGTCTCTGAGATCTCTTTGAACAGATTTCGCGATTTACGGGGGTGGAGGGGGGCTTATAGTCTCTGAGATCCTTTTGTTCAAACAGACAGACAGACGGACAAGGCTATATCGACTCGGCTACTGATGCTGATCAAGAATATATATACTTTATATGGTCGGAGATGCCTCCTTCTCCCTGTTACATACATTCCAACTAACACAATAACCTTTTACTTATTTTTTAAGTAACGGGTATAAAAAAAAAAAAAGTTAAACAAAAAATCATCATTTTTTTGCTGTTGCCTAGTGTTATTCAATTTAATCAGGTTCGTAGTCCATCTTATTTCCATTCCGCTGTCATAGCTAACAGTTAACCTTTAATAATCGTGTGCTTCAGTGATCGTGTGCATTGCAATGCCTATTAAAATTTACCATATTCTGCAAATAATTATACCATACGAAAGTATTTGATAAGCAATATACTGAAATGTTTATTAGATACAAAGTGCTATTATTCCCGAACATTTTTCATTTAATATCACTGTTCGCGCTAGTGACGAAAGCAGCACGAAGGGTGCGAAAGGCGACTAGCAATATATACAGCTAATTTGAAAATATGCTATGATTGTCCGATCAGATCGAGTTATATACCGATCGAAAGGTTTAGTCATAACTTACAAAACTTTTGTAACTCACCAATCATGAGATACGGGGGTATAAGGGAGGGGAAAAATTTCAATGATTGCAACTATGGGGCCTTTGGTAATATTTTTATTTTTCTATTCTAAATAAAAAAAAGCGTCGATTGATACCTCGATCACCCAAATCCGATAACTGGCTCAAAAGATAAATAAATTTGAAATTTTTCGTGGACTTCTCAAAATGTAATGAAAAGTCAGTTTGTTTGTTTGTCTATTTGTATCGAAGCGCCAAACAAGCTTAGATGTAGTGATGGGGATCTATTTCATTTCAAAAATCTAGAAATGTTTGCTCTATGACTTTTTGAAAAAAAAACGCTAGTTTAGCGGGAAAACGCTAAATCCCGCTTAAATTGAAGTTTCCAAACCATAGAAGCTACAGATTGCCTTTAAACCTTTTTTTAAAGTACTCAGGGAACATTTTACAGGTTAAATAAAGTTTATTAGCTTCCATTTTGGCGATTTCTGACAAAACGGCTCTAACGATTTGAGTGTACGTACATGTAAACTTGTGTTGCCAGACCAGATAGTTAAAGTAGGATACATTTAAAACAAAAATGGCTATATATAAAAATAAATCGGCCAAGAAATTTTTCGGAAATTTTATTTGTAATTTATTTTTTAAATTGGAAATCAAAATTGTTAATAGAAACATCTTTAAAAACATCTTTAATAACATTAAAAGATTGGTTTCGATACTTTTTGTGCATCGAAACACTGATAAAATAAATGTTTTAAAATCAAGATTTTGGTCTTAGAACCAACATTTTGGTCTAAAAATGCATCGAGAACATAAAATTCTTAAATTGAGAGAACACATCATGATTTTAAGAACATTTTAAATAAGACCAAGTTCTTATTTTAAATGTTTTAAATGTTCTTAAATTAAAATCAAAAATAAAATAAATATAAATTAATTTTTTATATATATATTTTTTTTATTTTTAAATTTTAATTTATTTACATTTTATTCTGTTTTAGTAATTTTCTGTTTTTTTTGAGCCACTCATGATGAGGGACGACTCCTGACGTGCTTCAAATTTCATCGAGATCGGTAAATAAACAGAGAAGTTATATGAGAAAATATGAGATATTGAGGAGATGTAATCACCTGGATATCACAGACTATTAGAACAAGAGCCCAAATTTGGTGACAATACTTAATGTTGTGAACGCATATCAAGTTTGCTTCAGAATTTTTCCACGCCCACAAATTCTCCTCTAATCGAAAAAAATATAATATTTCATTGCGATCGGATAGTAAACAACGAAGATATTAAGCAATTTAGTTATTAGGTGGGGTTACAAGTTCCCATGCTATGTTAATGGTAAAATTTTTAAGAATGAAATTTTTAATTTATATACATATTATTGTTTTAAATTATATATTAAATTGAATATTGTTCGTCACAAAATTGGATATCAGAAGTTTTAAGCATGGAAAGATTCGTCACTAGACTTTAACCTCAAAGAGTTTTTTTAAGATAATAACATAATGTAATTTAAGTTATACATGTTATATCAATGTTTTCTTAACAAACAATTATGTATGTTAGACATGTTACCCACAAAAAAAAACCTCTAAACGAGGTAAAGTTCTAGTGACTGAAAGCACTTCTAGACCTGTAAATTTCTGATATCCATTCAGACAATTACCAGTTTAATCAAAAAATTTTAAATAAAAATATAAAATTAATATAAAAAAAAACGAAAATTGGCATTGTGCACTGTAAAAAAAAAAGGGTGATCTTCTTGTACATAAAATAACTTTTTGCGCAGTGCCGAATGCCAATTTTCGTTTTTTTATATTAATTTATATTTTTTATTTAAAATTTTAGATTAAACTGAATTTTGTTCGTCACAAAATTGATATCAGAAATTTGGTCTAGAAATTGCTTTTCCACTAGATTTTACCTCGTTTAGAGGTTTTTTTGTGGATATCAGAAATTTTGCAATTGCTTTTGCTTTGACATTGTAACTTTATCATTAATGCAGGCAAATAGTAAAATATAAAAAATTTAGTTGTTGAACGTATTTCATATTTTAAAAATTTTTTTTCTTTAATTATAAAGAAAACTAGGGGCTCTGCCCCCTGCTCGCTTTGTCGCGTTGCTACAGCCGAGCATACTATACTGTCGGAGACTTCGTACTTACTATGAAAAAAAAAGTTTTTCATACTAAGACTTGATTTCACCCGATCGGTCCTATGACAGCTATATGATATAGTGGTTCCGATTAGAACCAACTTTGTTCAGGATATATAAGTCTTAAATAAATGCATATTCTATTAGTTTGGTTACGATATCTATGTAAAACAAAAGTTTTTTCATACTAAGATCTTAATATTGACCGATCGGTCCTATGACAGCTATATGATATAGTAGTCCGATTTGAACCAACTTTGGTCAGAATATATAAAACCAAGTTAAATGCATATTGTATCATTTTGGTTGAGATATCTCATAAAAACCAAAGTTTTTCGTACTAAAACGTGATTTTCGACCGATAGAAAAATGTATTTATTCACTTAACAGGTAATATCTTCCGAACCCTCAACCAAAATTTTTTGTTTCATACCAAAAAACGCGAAATACGTATACAACATATTAAAATTTAACAAAATCGTTAGAGCCGTTTTGTCAGAAATCGCCAAAATGTAAGCTAAGAAACTTATTCACCTTGTAAATGTTACCTGATTTTTTTGTTTCATATACCAAAACGCGAAATTGTAACGTATTACAACATACAAAATTTAACAAAATCGTTAGAGCCGTTTTGTCAGAAATCGCCAAATGTAAGCTAAAAAACTTTTATTTCACCTGTAAAATGTTACCTGAGTACTCAGAAAAAAGTTTAAGGTACGCCTAAAAGCCTCAAACACACCTTAATGATATATAGAACATATCTGTAGCTCTATGGTTTGGAAACTGTTGAGATCAAAGTCGACAAACATGCTTAGAAACAAATTATCATTATATCGCCGCGTAATGCAGCCATAAATAAAATAGAAAAATAAATGTAATACATTTTTTTTACTTTTCCTAGAATTTTAAACTAAAAGTGGAAAGGTTATAGTCCAGATCCTGACCATAGGATACCCGTTACTTATTTCAATATGTATAAAATTACTTTAAATAATTATTTACCACAAAAAACTACTGATACTTTTGATGATTGTATGTGTAAATAATATTTTTATTAATAACTTTGGTTAGCTTATACTCCCGTTCTACTTGTCCGATCTGCTGTGGTTAAGTTTCAGATTATCGATAACATTACTAGATAACGTTATTAACGATAAAAAAACTATTATCTTTAAAAGCCGTGGATGTGGTTGTTTTCGACGTTTTCGGGGCGGAACTTAAATTGAAACAATCTTGATCTGTGGGGTATAGAAATCTGTGTGTCAAATTTGGTTACTCTATCTCTTATAGTCTCTGAGATCTCTTTGAACAGATTTCGCGATTTACGGGGGTGGAGGGGGGCTTATAGTCTCTGATCCTTGTTCAAACAGACAGACAGACGGACAAGGCTATAATGACTCGGCTACTGATGCTGATCAAGAATATATATACTTTATATGGTCGGAGATGCCTCCTTCTCCCTGTTACATATTGACCAACTAACACACAACCCTTTTAATTTATTTTTTTTTAAGTAACGTAAAAAAAAAAAAGTTAAACAAAAAAATCATCATTTTTGCTGTCAGTGTTGTCTAATTTAATTTCAGGTTCAGAACCATCTTATTTCCATTCCGCTGTCATAGCTAACAGTCAACCTTAATAATCGTGTGCTTCCAGTGATCGTGTGCATTGCAATGCCTATTAAAATTTCCCATATTCTGCAAATAATTATACCATACGAAATTATTTGATAAGCAATATACTGAAATGTTTATTAGATACAAAGTGCTATTATTCTCGGAAACATTTATCATTTAATATCACTGTTCGCGCTTAGTGACGAGCAGCACGAAGGCTCGTGAAGCTATGACTAGCAATATACAGCTAATTTGAAAAATATGCTATGATTTTGTCCGATCAGATCGTGGAGTTATATACCGATCGAAAGGTTTAGTCATAACTTACAAAACTTGTAACTCACCCAATACCTGGGAGGGGAAAATTTCAATGATTGCAATCAATGGGGCCTTTTGGTAATATTTTTATTTTTTTCTATTCTAAATAAAAAAAAGCGTCGATTGATAATTGATCACCCAAACTGATAATTGGCTCAAAAGATAAATAAATTTGAAATTTTTTCGGATTCTCAAAATGTAATGAAAGTCAGTTTGTTTGTTTGTCTATTTGTATCGAAGCGCCAAACAAGCTTAGATGTAGGATAGATCTATTTTACTTCAAAATCTAGAAATGTTTGTTCTACGACTTGAAAAAACGCTAGTTTAGCAAAACGCTAAATCCCGCTTAAATTGAAGTTTCCAAACCATAGAAGCTAACAGATTCCCTTTAAACCTTTTTTTTTTAAAGTACTCAGGAACATTTTACAAGTTAAATGTGTTTATTAGCTTCCACTTTTAAGGATTTCTTGACAAAACGGCTCTAACGATTTGAGTGTACGTACATGTAAACTTGTGTTGCCAGACCAGATAGTTAAAGTAGGATACATTTAAAACAAAAATGTATTATATATAAAAAATAAATCGGCCAAGAAATTTTTCGAAATTTATTTGTAATTTATTTTAAATTGAAATCAAAATTGTTAATAGAAACATCTTTAAAAAACATCTTTAATAACATTAAAGATTGGTTTCGATACTTTTTGTGCACGAAACACTGATAAAATAAATGTTTTAAAATCAAGAAGATTTGGTCTCAGAACCAACATTTTTGGTCTAAAAAATGCATCGAGAACATAAAAAATTCTTAAATTGAGAGAACACATCATGATTTTAAGAACATTTTAAATAAAGACCAAGTTCTATTTTTTTAAATGTTTTAAAATGTTCTTTAAAATTAAAATCAAAAAATAAAATAAATATAAATTAATTTATATATATTTTTTTATTTTTAAATCTTAATTTATTTACATTTTATTCTGTTTTAGTAATTTTCGTTTTTTTGAGCCAATTTCATGATGAGGGGACGACTCTACGTGTGCTTCAAATTTCATCGAGATCGGTAAATAAAAAGAGTAGTTATATGAGAAAATATGAGAGATATTGATAGATGTAATCACCTGGATATCAGCGACTATTAGAACAAGAGCTTCCAAATTTGGTGACAATACTTATGTTGTGAACGCAGATCAAGTATAAGTTTGTTTCAGAATTTTCCATCACAAATTCTCCTCGAATCGAAAAAAATATAATATTTTTACTGGTGACTTGATAAAACAACGAAGATATTACAATTTAGTTATTAGGTGGGGTTAAGCAAAGGAGTCTCATATGTTAATGGTAAAATTTTTAAGAATGAAATTTTAATTTATATACATATTGTTTTAAAATTCATATATTAAATTGAATACACCGTCACAAAAATTGGATATCAGATGTTTTTGGGCATGGAAAGACTTTCGTCACTAGACTTTAACCGTAAAAGAGTTTTTTAAGATAACATAATGTAATTTAGTTATACATGTATATCAATGTTTTCTTTAACAAACAATTATGTATGTTAGATATAGTTACTCATTAAAACTTAGAGGTGTTCCAGGATTTGTTATTTTTAATTGTGATATTTTTAGACGAATAAATTAAATAATCTGTATTTTAATAAAATATAATTAATATAAAACGAAAATTGGCATTGTGCACTGTGAGTAAAAAAGGGTGATCTTCTTGTACATAAAAAATAACTTTTGCGCAGTGAATGCCAATTTTCGTTTTTTATATTAATTTATATTTTATTTAAAATTTTTAGATTAAACTGAATTTTGTCTGTCACAAAATTGATATCAGAAATTTGGGTCTAGAAATTGCTTGTCACTAGACTTTTACCTCGTTTAGAGGTTTTTTGTGGGATATCAGAAATTTTTGCAATTGCTTTTGCTTTTGACATTGTAACTTTATCATTAATGCAGGCAATAGTAAAAAATATAAAAATTTAGTTGTTGAACGTATTTCATATTTAAAAATTTTTTTCTTTAATTATAAAGAAAACTAGGGCCTCGCCCCTGCCTTCTCGCTTTGCTCGCGTTGCTACAGCCGAGCATACTATAATGGAGCATCTGTACTTACTATGAAAAAAAAGTTTTCATACTAAGACTTGGATTTCACCCGATCGGTCCTATGACAGCTATATGATATAGTGGTTCCGATTAGAACCAACTTTGTTCAGGATATATAAGTTTAAATAAATGCATATTCTATTAGTTTGGTTACGATATCTAGTAAAACAAAAAAAGTTTTCATACTAAGACTTAATATTGGACCGATCGGTCCTATGACAGCTATATGATATAGTGGTCCGATTTGAACCAACTTTGGTCAGATATATAAAACCAAGTTAAATGCATATTGTATTATTTTGTTAAGATTTCTCATAAAAAAAAAAGTTTTTCATACTAAACCTAATTTTGACCGATCGAAAAAATGTATTTATTATTAATAGGTAATACCTTCCGAACCAAAACTTTGGTCTATATATAAAACCAAATAATGTATTACATCATTTTGAGATATTTAACAAAAAAATCGTTAAAGTGTTTTGTCAGAAATCGAAAATGTATTTAAAATTTATTTAACAGGTAAATAACTCAACCTAAAATTTATGTTTCATATACCAAAAAACGCGAAATTGTACGTGTACAACATATTAAAATTTAACAAAAATCGTTAGAGCCGTTTTGTCAGAAATCGCCAAATGTAAGCTAAAAAACTTATTTCACCTGTAAATGTTACCTGAGTACTTAGAAAAAAGTTTAAAGGTACGCCTAAAAGCCCTCAAACACACCTTTCTAATGATATATAGAACATATCTGTAGCTTCTATGGTTTGGAAACTGTTGAGGTTTCAATTTTGGCGGATTTAGCGTTTTCCCGCTAAACTGGGGAAATTGAAAAGTCGTAGAACAAACATTTCTAGATTTTTGAAAAGGAATCAACTCCCATCATTACATTTAAGCTTCTTTAGCGCTTTGATGCAAACAGACAAACAGTCAAACAAACTGACTTTTCATTTCAGATTGAGAAGTCCACTAAAATTTTCAAATTTATTTATCTTTTGAACCACTTATCGGATTTGGGTGATCGAGGTATCAATCGACGCGTATTTTTAAGTAGAATTTTAAAAAATAAAAAATTTAAAAAAAGCCCCAACGGCCCCATAAGCTGCAATTATCAAAATTTTCCTCCCACTTACACCCCCCGTATCTCATGACCCAGGTTGGTTAGAAAAGTTTTAGTACGCCATTTTGTGTTAGAACTAAACCTGTCGATCGGTATATAACTCGATCTGATCGGACAGTCGTAGCAAATTTTCCAACTTAGCTGTATATATAGTTAGTCGCCTTTCGCACCCTTCGTGCTGCTTTCGTCACTAACGCGAACTGCCGTCCGCAGTGATATGATTGTAATGTTTATATAATTTAATGTTAATATACATTTTTATAATTTTAATATAATTTAATGTTAATATACATTTAATCTGTTAATTCAATTGATTATTTAGTTACATTAATCTCCAAATGTTAAATTCTGCATATATGTATGTATTTATGTATGTCTGATGGTTAGTGTATGTTAAATTCTTTTCTTTGTTTTAATACTTTTGGGTTACAATTGTCAATTAAATTGCTTCTGTGCGAACTTTGAGTTTTGTAGTATTTATTTCAATAATTAGCGAGCTTTTAAATTGTCGCAGTTTCCACTATAGCCCTTTCACACGCAGTTGAAGGAGCCGGAGAACCCGCTTGTTTTAACAAAGTTTTAAAATTACTTGTTATGTGGATAACACTACCCAAAAATGCCATTATTAATGATAGCTTATTTTGTAGAATTTTGTAAGGCCTTTTAACTGGCAATTTCGGGTATATAGCTGGGAAAGTCTGCTTCCACCAGATGACAGTCGCTAATGGAGTAGTTAAAATGCTGAAATTATAGAAATGGTGATCAACATAAGTATTATGAATAAGTGAGTTTTAAAATAATATATTTGACTTACCTTTATTAAAGGACATGGGTGTTAACATTTTGAAACGTTCATGAATCTGATGCCAATATGTATATTAATCAAATATCTTGTGTACAGTTGTCAGAAATTAACAAGCATCCATACTTTATTTTATAGAGCCGTAAATATTCGACTGTTGGGCCTAAGTATGTCGTTGCATGTCAATATCTAACTGATCAACATTAATGCTGAAGCATAAAATTACAATTTAAATAGTTGATTGCGAACTGTGTCACTTTATAGTTAAAATCTTCAAATAATAGCTTAGATAAAGGGACTTAAACTGAAACTTTCAATAACAAATCGAAAGTTTGTCTTTAAGCTTTCCATTTGCTAATCCAGACGAGATACACAACCAGAACCAAACCATAGCCAACCAGCCATAGCGACAAGTGAGCTCAAACTTTTTTTTTCGATCACATAATTAGTCTATAATTATTTTTTACTACTAAATAATAAGCTTCTAATGAGGAACTGATAAAAATTGCAATGTTCAGTGATCGTTTCAACTCAATAAGTACACAAAAGGCATATTTTATGCTAATAGGATCCCAATATATATAATTAAGGTGTAGATTGAAAAGACTATAAATATTTCAAAATGGATTACCAGAGTTAAAAAAAAATCTTTTATGTAACCATGAGCGCCATTTTACGGAACCTGATTGCGCCTATGGTGCTATATGATATAGTAATCCGATTTCGACCAAATTTGGTCAGGATGTAAAATATTGTAAAAAATCAACAATCTGTAAGGTTATTGAGATAGCTGCATGCAAATCTGTATTTGAACTTTGTCGCGATGTTAATGCAACTTCAGAACTAGTATGTAAGCGCTTTACAACCCAAGTAAAAAAAACACTCACGCGTATGTTCGAGAACTGTCTTCGTTTATTGATTTGTATGGGGTTATTTGTCTATTGTCCCAGTATTATTTACTTTTCTTTCTCGCATTGAGCATGAGTTCTCATGTGACGGAGTATTTCTTATTTATTATGTAATTCAGTTTATTTTTTTGTTTGCCCTTTGACCATTTATTTCGAGCGCCAGGATCGCTCTCATGTGTAATCCAACGCCTGGTGACCTTTTCAAGTAGTTTGCCGCACATCTGGCAGCGCATTCCGAGGGTTGCTTAAATACCATGTTGATTTATGAACAATAGCTTTTAAACAATCTTTTTAAAATGGTGCAAGTCTTAAACGTTAATTTAAGTAATTAAAAAAATGGGAGGAGCAATTACTAAGCCTACCGATATAAATGAACACTTATAATTTTAATCTATCACCTAAATACAACTTTTTGCCAATCTATGGATTATGGATAATATGTCCAGAGCTCACAGCCTTCAAATGGATCTTCAAAAAAAAAACGTCTTAGCGAGGTAAAATTTCAAAAAGTGAAATTTACGAAATTTTAAGAAACGAACGAAAATTTAAAGACCAAGATCATTAAAATGTATTGTTTGACTAAGAACGTCCCAAATAAATTTTTCGATCGTTCGAAAATCACGTTTTAGTTCGAAAAACTTTGTTGGTTTTTTAGATATTTCAACCAAACTAACAGATAATGCATTTAAGTTATTCTTAAACATCCTGACCAAATTTTGTTAAAATCGGTTTACTATATTATATAGCTTTCATAAGAACGATCGGCAAAAAATCACGTTTGTGTATAAAAAACTTTTTTGGTTTTTTTAAAATATCTCAAGCACTCTTAACAATAATGCATATAAGTCAGTTGTATACATCTTAAACAAATGTTGTTCAAATCGGTTCTATCAGTCAAAAATTTAAAGCCGCAAGTCTTCGGCGCGCCGAACGGCTTCTAACTGACTGAGCACATGGTGTCCTGCTTTGATGTAATTGTGAATTGATTTTTGCTTGAAGTAACCAAATTAATAAAACAAAAACCTTTTCACGAGTTAAAAGTTCATTACGGAAATTCAATGGTTCAAAATTTTATGATAATTATGACGAACAATATGTTACTTAATATATAAATTATATAAATATTACACTATAGTAATAAATAAAAATAGTTCGGCAATGGCACTGCCCAAAATGTATTTAAAGCAAGTCAACTTTTTGCGCAATGTGCCGAATGCCGTACTATTTTTATTTATAATTGCAAAATTATAATATTTAGACACTTTATATATTAAATAGTATATTGCTCGTCACAAAATTGGAAATCAGAAATTTTGAGCATCTTGATCTTTTGGAGATATCAGAAAATTTTTGTTTCATATAATCCAGATTGTTATTTCACCAATAATACAAAAAAAACAGGTGTAGAAAGACCCCAACCATTAATTCTTTAAACTTAACTGCCAACAATGCTACAACAAAAAACTTTCTACAACACTGCTATTACTGCAACGCAAAAGCTATGCTACAAAGATTTGCTGTTATGCCACGTTTTTTGCTGCCGTCATATTTCAGTTAATTAATAGAAATATGTATATATACACTTCTTTACATATCTTAAGAAAGCGAATTTTAACAGATATGTGTGATATATAACAAAACGCGGAATTTTATTGACTTTAACATATCCGACAAAAACCTCTACACGAGGTAAAAGTCTAGTGACAGTTGAATTTCTAGCCCTGTAAATTTCTTGATATCCACTTTGTGACGAATAAAATTCAGTTTATTCAAAAAATTTAAATAAAATATAAATTAATAAAAAAAAAAAGCGAAAGTAGGCATTGTGCACTTTGAGCAAGGTGAGCTTTGTACATAAAATTACTTTTTGCGCAGTGCCGAATGCCTATTTCGCTTTTTTTTTTTTTTTATTAATTTATATTTTATTTAAAATTTTTAGATTAAACTGAATTTTGTTCACTACAAATTGATATCAGAAATTTTGGGGCTAGAAATTGCTTTCGTCACTAGATCTTACCCGTGTAGAGGTTTTTTTGTGGATATCAGAAATTTTGCAATTGCTTTTTGCTTTTGACATTGTAACTTTATCATTAATGCAGGCAAATAGTAAAATATATAAATTTAGTTGTTCAACGTATTTCATATTTAAAAAAAAAATTGTTCTTTAATTATAAAGAAAACTAGGGGGTTTCGCCCTGCTCGCTTTGCTCGCGTTGCTACAGCCGAGCATACTCTACTGTCGGACCACGTACTTACTATGAAAAAAATAAAGTTGTTCATACTAAGACTTGATTTCGCCCGATCGGTGCTATGACAGCTATATGATATAGTGGTTCGATTAGAACCAACTTGGTCAGAATATATGTCTAATTTTAATGCATATTCTATTAATTTGTTACGATATCTCGTAAAAAACAAAAAGTTTTTCATACCAAGACTTAATATTGGACCGATTGGCTATATGATATAGTGGTCCGATAAGAACTAACTTCGGTCAGGATTTTAAAAACTGACTTAAATGCAAATGCTATCAATTTGGTTAAAATATCTCACTAAACAAACAAGTTTTTCATACTAAAACCTAATTTTGACCCGATCGGTCCTATGACAGCTATATGATATAGTAGTCCGATTTGAACCAACTTTGGTCAGGATATAAAACCAAGTTAAATGCATATTGTATCGGTTTGGTTGAGATATCTCATAAAACCAAAAAAGTTTTCGTACTAAAACGTGATTTTCGACCGATAGAAAAATGTATTTATTCACTTAACAGGTAATATCTTCCAAACCCCCTCGACCAAAAAAACGCGAAATTGTACGTTTTACAACATAATAAAATTTAACAGAAATCGTTAGAGCCGTTTTGTCAAAATCGCCAAAATGTAAGCTAAAAAACATTATATCACCTGTAAAATGTTACCTGAATACTTTAGAAAAGTTTCAAGGTACGCATAAAAGCCCTCAAACATACCTTCCAATGATATATAGAACATATCTGTAGCTTCTATGGTTTGAAACTGTTGAGCTCAATTTTGCGGATTTAGCGTTTTCCGCTAAACTAAAGGGAAATTGAAAAGTCGTAAACAAACATTTCTAGATTTTCAAAGTTAAATAACCCATCATTACATCTTAGCTTTAGCTGCGCTTTGATACAAACACAAACAGACAAACAAAGAAACTAACTTTTCATTTCATTTTGAAAAGTCCACTAAAAAATTTCAAATTAATTTATCTTTTGAACCAGTTAACGGATTTGGGTCATCAAGGTAAAAAAATAAATAATTTTACCAAAAAGCCCCAACGGCTCCACAAGCTGCGATCATACAAATTTTCCTCCCACTTACACCCCCGTATCTCATTACCCAGGTGAATTAGAAAAGTTTTAGTATGCCATTTTGTAAGTTAGACTAAACCTTTCGATCGGTATATAACTTGATCTGATCGACAGTCGGCGCAAATTTTCCAACTTAGCTGTATATATAGTTAGTCGCCTTTCGCACCCTTCGTGCTGCTTTCGTCACTAACGCGAACTGCCGTCCGCAGTGATGACATCATAAGTTTTTTAGCGCTTTGATGAAAACCGACAAGCATACAAACAAACTGACTTTTTATTTCAATATAAGAAGTCCACTAAAATTTCAGTTTAATTATCTTTGAACTAGTTGTCGGATTTATGAACGGAGGTATTTTGATTAGAATTAAAAAAATATAAAAAATCACTCAAAAAAGGCCCCAACGGCCCCATTAGCTGCAATCATTCAAATTTTGAAGTTCCCACATACACCTTCTTTTCTCATGGGTCAAGTGAGGTAGCAAAAGTTTTAGTGTGCCATTTTGTTAGTTAGACTAAACCTTTCGATCGATATATAACTCGATCTAATGGACAGTCGTATCAAATTTTCATTATCTATATATTGCTAGTCGTGCACCCTTCGTGCTGCTTTTGCACTAAGCGTACTACCGTCCGAAGTTATAATACAGAGACAGACCACCAAAATTTTGCCACAACATATCTAGTTGTAGGTTCACTTTACCCGATCATCATTGCGCTGAAGCATTAAATTATAATCCATGAAGCTTCGATTGCGAAGATGCGTCACGAACATTTTTAATCATAATTTTACTAAACGAAAGAAATTAGGCAAACAACAATTAGTAACGAAACAATGGACCACTGGTAATAACATTCAAGGTCGGATTCAAAATGGCCACCTCCAGCGGCGATGTTCAGGTCCAAACGTGATACAAAATTTTCGGCGATCGGTTGTAGGTCCGGACGCCAATTGGCCTCGGATTTCGCTTCACCCGCTTTCTAATGATCCTTCGATTTGCAGAAGTGTTGACGGTACTTTTTTATGTCCTCGGACGATCGCCATTATGGCTGCTTATTGAAACGGCGCGTCGCAGCGGATGGCCTGAAACACAGTCTGCTTAAGCACAACGAGCAAACAAACAATTTCATGTTCACGTTTTTCTACACGAAAAAGTTCTAAAATTGCACCACGTTTACTAGAAATTATAAAACCACAGCAAAATTAAAGAACAATAACTCAAAAAATTTTGCCACTAGTATAAAAAAAGCATAAAGAATAAGATAAAATTACATTTACAGAAATCTAGTACACTGTATAGTTTAGATCTTCAAAAAGTCCTTAGCTACATGCCAGCCAAAAAAACTTATCGATAGCAATACAAAAGCTGGTTGTAATCTACCATAAAGTAAAGAAGTTCCAATGAAATACACAACCAGAACAGAGCAGACATGGCAACAGATGAGATTAAAATGAGCTGTATAGGAATTGAATACACCTGTATATGTTTTAATCAGCATCTGATGAAAATATAATGCTCATGTAATTTCAATTGGACAAACCATATTTTATAATAATTTGAATGATTGAAATGAAGATTCAAAACGATTTCCAAGTACTTAAAACAGGTGTGCGCAGCCTATGCTACCGAGGCCAGCACGAAATCATCTCTCAGAGGAGGCAAGAGGGACAAATTGTTTTTCGTACACTGCAACAAAAAACTATGACTATTGAAAAAATGACATCGTAAAACAAATGGAACTATTCATTTTATATTGTGTGATACTCAAACAAGCATACAAACAAACATTAAGATTCAGACACAATATTTATTTCATACAAGGGCGTAGGCAGGGGGTGCAGGATACTCATGGCTCACAAACTTTTAACTTCCTAAATCCACTCAGGGCCGGTTTTCAATGTTTCGTAACATTTTATTAAAGACATTTCAAATTTCACATTAATTTCTATAAATTTTACGTCAAAATATATCTGATATAGTTATCAAACCTCTTCCCTAGACATTGAAAAACCGGCCATCAGAGGTGTTTAGCTTCACATCAGATAACAAAAAAATTTCAAACTTTGTGCTTGAAAGGTTTTAAGTAAATATTTCATAAAAGATACAGAAATACACTTTTAATTATTGAAGTATTTGAAAAAAAAATTTTTAATTTGCTATACAGGTGTGTTCCCGAAATCTCTAGGGATTTTGAAATCAACCTTACGAAATGTTGGTGTTCCTAAAATGAATATGCATATTTTTGCATTCTCAATTTAAAAAACTTTAATTTATAACTAATTTAATATTTTTTATCTCAAATTTTAGACAAAAAGCAATGGTTTTTTTTCAGGAGCACCAACAATTGCTATTCGGTTCTTTATCGCTCTTATAAATTTGTAGAGCACACCTGATAGGCATTTTTATTTTATTTGAAAATCAATTTTATTTTATCCAATAATTTTGGTGCATAGAATATTGCTTTTTCTATGCTTTTTTATAGAAAATTTTGTAGAATATGCCTGAATGCTCTTTTAAGATTAAGTCTTAACTTATATAGTTTTCCAAAAGTGCACGACTTCTAAGAACTAAGGATGGTTGAAATTTGAAATAGTGTTATGGCAGTCGACTTGAGTGACTTCGAAGTACATATTGTATATCAAAATATTAAATCACTAACATTTTGTAAACTACGAAATTTTCAAAGTATTAAAATCATTTCAAAATCTCTAGAGATATTTGGTGTGGATATACAATGAAAAATTTTTTTTGCGCCCCCGGTTTTGTGCGAATGCTGTTGAGTGAAAATACTTGTTGGGGTATCTAAAATAAAAAAGATACTTTTGCCCTTGATGCTTAACTTTCAGAATTGCTAAGCACTTTTATTAACTCTGTTTAGATCAAAATGGCTTACAATTTTATATTAAATTTAGAAATTATCGCCTTGGAGGCTAGGGAGTTATGTGCCCTGAGAAAATCATGTGGGCCACTGATTCGACTTGTACAAAAACTCGAACTTTATAAAGAAGCTGCAGTCGGGTAGAAAATCGGGAAGATAACGATCATCCACGTAGCCACGATGAAGGCTATAATTAAAGTGCTAGTAAAAAATAAAAAACAAAACAAAACAGATCAGTTGAGAAAGACTGCAGCTATCAAAAGTATACTCACTGCTTTAAGGGGACAAGAAGGGACCACATTGAGATATGATATGTAATTGTTGTAAATCTGTCGAACAAACTTGCTTCGATAGTCGTTGGTAAAAAACGAACATACATCCAGTTTTTTGTCGAAAAGGCGTACTCGTGGAAAGTTTGGCCGTGCTATATCCATCGAGGTAAATAATTTAATATCATTTAGTGATCTACTGAATACCAAATGCCCAGACAGATAGCTTCGATTTGCGTCCTGCTCAACAAAGGAGCTCTGGGAAATGATTAGCTTACGATCCTCGGGCACAAAATTAAACTGATCCACAAGTATCATATATTCGGCCAGCGCGCAGCTGATGGTTAACAGAAGGGAAAAGAAGCAATGCCGTAACAGTTCCATTCCGCATTAATCCGTACCGTCTGTCAGCTGAGCACCAAAAAATCACTACTGAGCCAAAATTATTTAATGGGGTCAATTTATTGCCCTTGGATCGAACCAGCTAATCGCTTTATAAATGGTTACTTCTAATTTAATCACAATTCAATAATTATTGTGTTACAAATATAATTGTTCAAAATGTGACCAAATTTTACAGTAGTATAGCCTACAAGGAGGTCAAGTTTGTTTTAAATGTTTTTCACGCATCAGCAATTCTATGAAAACACCTAGCATACAAGGGCGTCGCAGGATGAAAATTAGGGGAAAGAAAAATTTTGTAGTACAGGAAGGAGGTGTGGCAGACCCTCCAAAGTATATATTCTTCATCAGCAACAAAGCCGAGTCGATATACTTATGTTCGCCTGTTCGTAGTTTGCAAAAATCCGAGACTGTTAATAAAACTTGGTTGTGATATTAAAATACTGACAAGTGTCTGCCTATGTCTTATACATCCTAAACAAATGTTGTTCAAATTGACCCAATACATCATATAGCTGCCATACGTAAAGAAAAACTTCTTTGTTCATCTGGGCTCAACTACATTACCGCGATCTAATCGAGCCGTGGCGGAGTTCCCTTGGGGATAAAAAAACTTTCCATATTTACATTCTATAATATCATTATTTAACTGGCATAATTTAATTTAATTTTCCAAGTGAAGGCATGTTTCTAAATCACTTCAAATAAAATTTACAAAACATTACTCAAACTGCAGTCGTTTATTTATATGGCTTATAGCAAGATGCATTTTTGCCGTCCTCGAAATATTTTTGAATTTTAAATGAAGCCTCATTGTAATAATTCCAAGCAAACCCCTCAATTCACACCGGACAGGTGTGCTAATATGCCCAGCCGAAACTCCACCATAGATTTTAATGTTTAATAATTTATTGGAATCTTAAATAATCCAATTATGTAAATACAGGAAGGAGAAAAACATTATTTATTTTTTTTATTTAAAAATGTATATAAGCTTGTGAAAGTATGCTCTTTAAGATCGGCTGATTGATTTTCTAGTAATGTTGAATAACGCACGCTCACCTCTGAAGATAAGCTTTAAAATGATAGATATTACAAATATAAAAAGGTTGATTACAGAGAAATTTGTTAAGTGGTGGAACATTTTGATTATATTATTGCAATGATTTTGATAAGTTTGAGCAGTAATAGCATCTTTTTAAGTACATTATTTTCACAAAGGCCGCTACCTTCGGACCGTGCAGACGTGTTTCTTTAAAGCGCTCCGAATTAATCAAAATTAAATAGTACTCAAGTGCAGTAAAAATCTAAAATTAGGCCAAGAGCCCCATAGTGCGATGCGCACGATCATCCATTTAGTTTTGAAAGTGTAATTAAACAAATATATAAACTTTAAGCAAATCAAATAGAATTTGAATTGAGCAAGTGTTAACTTCAATGAGTCACTACGATACCCGTGCCCAACGTCAGCGCGAGCAAGACGAGCGGCGACTCTCTTTGGCCAAAATAACGCTTACTTTAGCTTTGTCTCAGAAGCAAAACCACCAACGCAACACACAACAGCCGAAAAATCAAAGCAGAACCTCTTAGCCGTAGAAGATGTGAGAGCGCGTTCTTGCTCTCCGATTTTACCAACTACAACCCAAAACCTGGAGCGAAGAGTGTGCCTCTCCATTACCGACTCTCACCGCGGAATCCACTATCACCACCAAACTTGCCCGTACAAGTCGCTGCTGCTAACGCTACGGCAACAACAACGTTAACTGTGTCAACAGTCGTCGTACCATCTTTGCTGACCAAGCGCAAGCTCTTTCAACTACTGCTTCGATTGCAAGCGCAGCGTCAAAAGCAACGGGTCCGGCTAGGCAGACCGGAA
Source organism: Drosophila innubila (assembly GCF_004354385.1). Lineage (NCBI taxonomy): Eukaryota > Metazoa > Arthropoda > Insecta > Diptera > Drosophilidae > Drosophila > Drosophila innubila. The sequence continues at coordinate 29,240,931 of NW_022995372.1, forward strand.
TGGATCGCTACATTCAAATAAAGCGAAAACTTAGCCCACAAAAAACACGGGAAAATAAATCAAAAATTAACCGCGGTAACTCAAACCAAACTGCTGGGGACCCAGTAAACACCATCAATAGATTTGCACCGCTGGCTGATACTGTCAACGACCAGCCTACCGAAGCTGGAAATGGACCAAAAAAACCAAAGCCCCCACCAATATTCATTCGAGAAAAGATATCCAACGCATTGGTGAACAAGATCGTTGACCTAGTTGGAAACAACAATTTTCATGTCGTTCCTTTAATTAAAGGGAACATTCACGAAATCAAGCTTCAATCAAAAGACGAGGAGCATTTCCGTAAAATCTCCAAGTATCTAAATGAAGCTAAGAAAAACTTCTACACTTATCAACTAAAAAGCAGCAAGGGCCTGCAGGTTGTACTTAAAGGTATTGAACCGGATGTAACCCCTTCCGAGGTCGCAAGTGCGTTAAAAGAGAAGGGCTTTCTCGCTAAGAGAGTTACAAATATTTTAAACAAAAGCAAAATACCGCAACCTCTCTTCAAAGTTGAGCTGGAGCCAGATAGTAAAGCTCCAAAGAAAAATGAAGTGCACCCGATCTACAAACTACAGCTCCTGCTGCATCGCCGGATCACTGTTGAGGAACCACACAAACGGAATGGTCCAGTTCAATGCTCAAACTGCCAGGAATATGGGCATACCAGGACGTACTGCATGGCCCCGATTCCTGCCAAGTCAACAAGAATGACCCTAGTACAAAAAAGTGCGGAAACTGCGGTGGAAATCACACAGCTAATTACAGAGGCTGTCCAGTGTACAAGGAACTAAGAAGCCGCATCCAACGTGTACCAACAGCACGCCATCCGCACCTGCCAGGTGCAACTATAGCTTCCCAAACTACACCTGACGTCTTCTTCGCCAAAGCAGCCAGGTCCTCATTTGGTCCCAAACACTGTCAACGGCATATCTTTCGCCAATGTTTTAAAATCTGGCCTTCAAAATCAGCTCCTCAGCAGTGCCCCCAAGGGTAATACAAGAAGATTCGAGTATGGATAACGCGCAGCAGCCCATGCAGCAGTCACAAAGCCCTATTGAAACGATGATTTTCACCCTACAACAAAGTATGATGGAGTTCATGTCGTTTATGAGATCAACTATGCAAAATCTTATGCAAAATCAAAACACCTTGATACAGATGCTTGCATCTCAACAATCCAAATAATCAATGGCGCCTCTACGAATATCTCTGTGGAACGCCAACGGTGTTTCACGGCATAAACTTGAACTTACCCAATTCCTATACGACAATCACATTGATGTAATGCTGCTTCTGAGACGCACCTTACTAACAAATATAACTTTCAAATACGTGGATACATATTCTACGGCACAGATCATCCGGATGGAAAAGCACACGGCGGAACCGGTATTCTAATAAGAAACCGCATCAAACACGAATTCCACAAAAGGTTTGCGGCAAACTATCTACAAGCCACATCTATAATTGTACAATCGGACATCAGCAATCTTACTATTGCCGCTGTATATTGTCCTCCCCGCTTTACAATCTCTGAAGATCAATTCATGCAATTCTACAATTCACTGGGACAGCGATTTATAGCAGCAGGAGACTATAATGCGAAACACCCGCACTGGGGCTCTCGCCTTGTGACCGCAAAAGGAAGGCAGCTATACAACGCAATCATAAAGCCAAGCAACAAACTCAACTATGTTTCCCCGGGTAGTCCTACATACTGGCCAGCAGACCCCAACAAACAACCAGACTTAATAGATTTTGCTGTGACAAAAAACATCCCACGCAATCTGATAAGCGCCGTAGCACTTTCGGATCTTTCATCCGACCACTCCCCCGTGTTATTAAATCTACTCCAATCCCCGGAATATGTGGAATATTCTAATAGACTCACAACACACAGAACCAACTGGCTCAAGTACAAGAAATACGTTAGCTCTCACCTCGATCTTGCTCCGCAGTTCAACATCGAAGCGGACATCGACTGCTCTGCGGACTTATTAGAATCAGTACTTGTTGCAGCAGCTAAGATCTCTACTCCACAACGCGCGCATGTGCAGACGAATAAACGTAAAACTAATCTTCAAATAGAACAACTTGTTCTGGAAAAGCGACGATTGCGACGTGAGTGGCAGTCTCACCGGTCGCCATCTACAAAACAACGCTTTAAAGATGCTTCACGCAGACTCAGCAAAGCTCTTAAGCATGAAGAAGCAGATGCCCAACGCCGCTACATAGAGCAATTATCACCAACCAGTACCAAGCATCCTTTGTGGAGGGCTCACCCTACGCTAAGTGCGCCGATCGAAACAGTAACGCCTATAAGAAACTCCTCAGGCTGCTGGGCCCGTAGCGACAAAGACAGAGCTAACACATTTGCTGCTCACCTACGTCATGTATTCCAACCAAATCCCGCAACAAATTCGTTTTTACTATCATCCTGTGTATCTGATAGTCCTGGCGAACCTGAACCACCTGAATTTCGTCCAAATGAAATTGTAAAAGTCATAAAAGAACAGATGAAACCAAAGAAAGCTCCAGGCTGCGATCTAATAACTCAAAAATGATCATTGAACTTCCAAACTGTGCTATTTCCTCATCTGTAAACTTTTCAACGCGATTACAACCATCGGCTACTTCCCAAAAAAATGGAAGAAATCGGTCATTATAATGATTCCCAAACCAGGAAAAGACCATACAATACCATCATCGTACAGACCAATTAGCCTACTACCGTGCTTGTCTAAGCTTTTTGAAAAATGCCTCTTGACGCGCATAATTCCTCATCTCAGAACACACAACACAATCCCAACACATCAATTTGGCTTCCGAGAAAAGCATGGAACTATCGAGCAAGTTAACCGAATAACATCAGAAATACGTACAGCATACGAACATCGGGAATACTGCAGCGCAATATTCCTCGACGTCTCCCAGGCCTTCGATCGAGTGTGGCTTGAAGGTCTCATGCATAAAATCAAATCGACGCTCCCAGTGTACACTCATAGGCTTCTCGAGTCGTACCTCTACAATAGAGTCTTCGCAGTGAGATGCAACACCACTACATCCGATGATCATATTATAGAAGCTGGAGTTCCCAGGAAGTGTATTGGGACCAACACTATACGTAATTTACACAGCGGACATCCCCATAAACGAGCGGCTAACAACATCTACGTTTGCCGACGACACCGCAATTTTTAGTCGTTCCAGATGCCCTATTGAAGCATCAGCACGTCTAGCTGAACATTTGGCGTTAGTAGAGAAATGGCTAGCCGACTGGCGTATTAAAATAAATAAACAAAAGTGTAAACATATCACGTTTACTCTCAACATGCAAACATGTCCTCCGTTAGCACTGTCTAATACACAACTCCCACAAGCCAAAGAAGTAACGTACCTTGGCGTTCATCTTGATAGGCGGCTCACCTGGCGTCGGCACCTTGAAGCAAAAAAAACGCAGATTAAACTGAAAGCCAACAACCTCTATTGGCTTTTGAATCCCCGATCTCCTCTCAGCTTAGACTACAAGGTTCTACTCTACAATTCCACCATAAAACCAGTGTGGACCTACGGCTCGCAGCTTTGGGGAAACGCGTGCAGTAGCAATATTGATGTCATTCAACGAGCACAATCAAAATCCTGAGGACTATCACTGGGGCACCATGGTATGTTCGAAACGAGAACATTCATAGAGATTTGAACGTTATATACGTCAAAGATGAGATAGCAAGACAAAAGGCGAGCTACAACATTAAACTATCTTCACACCCAAATCCTCTTGCTCAACGGTTAACTCGGGTTTGCAGTCGAACCCGCCTTAAACGAAACGACCTTCCAGCCCAGCAATAAACCCTTGGGGCACCGTAGATCATATTAAGTCAACATGACTGTTAGTTAAGCTTTAAATATAAGATTTGATAAACTTATTGTAAGTCTCCTTGAGAAGATTCAATAAATAAAGGCAAAGTAATAAAAAAAAAAAAAAAAAAAAAAAGTACATTATTTTAAATTTTCGCTTTTGGAATACAATGCACAACAATTTTCTATATAATTTCTTTATTTTTAAGGCCACCATGACATGAAAATAAATAATGGTGAAGTTAGTTGTGTAAAAATATAAATGAAAATAAACACGAAAATTGGCATTGACACTGCGCACAGTGCACAATGCCAATTTCGTGTTAATCTTTGTCATATTATATTTTTATTTAAAATTTTTATATTAAACTTTATTTTGTTCGTCAAAATGATATCGAAATTTTGGGGCTAAAATATGCTTTCGTCACTAGACTTTTACCTTGTTTTGAGGTTTTTTTTTGTGTGATATATTTAAAGCTGAGTTTCTTTTTTTGTTTTGCAAATATTGCCCTTGACTTTTATACAGCAGCTTAAACTAGCATTAATCAAATATAATACAAATCAAAAACTATAAAGTTATAGTGAAAAATGCAATACATTAAATTTGGGTTGAGCCCATGCCATAGAGACCAAAGTTATTCGTAATCAAAATAAAACTATTTTGTATACCCGTTACTTAAAAGTAAGTAAAGGTACATTGTGTCGTTGGAATGTAACAGGAGAAGGAGGAATCTCCGACCCTATAATGTATACATATTTACCATCAACATCCAAATTGATATAACCATGTCCGTTTTCCGTCCGCCCGTGTTATTGCCACATCCCTTTCGCACTCTCAATTCACGAAAACCACCACACCTACAGTTTTTAAGGTATACAGTCTTTTTTTAGACCCCGTACTTAAAAAAGTACAGGGTTTATTGGGTTTGTTTTAACGAATATGTGCGTAACAGGCAGAAGGAGGCGTGGCAGACCCTATAAAGTATATATATTCTTGATCAGCATCAACAGCCGAGTCGATATAGCAATGTCCGTCTGTATGAGCGCCTAGATCTCAGAGACTATAAGAGATAGAGACACCAAATTTGGTATGTAGGTTCCTCTATATTGCAAGCAGATCAGGTTTGTTTCAAAATTCGGCCACGCCCCCTTTATCGCCCACAAATCGGAAAAAAATTTCATATCCATATTATAAGAACAATTTAAAAGCTAGTAACACCAAATTTGGTTATAGATTCCTCTATCTTGCAGGCAGGTCAAGTTTGTTTCTTTTTTTAATCGGACCACTATATCATATAGCGCCCATAGGAACAATCGGTCGAAAATCAAGTTTTAGTATGAAAAACTTTTTTGTTTTATGAGATATCTAAAGCAAACTGATACAATAAGCATATGACTTGGTTTTATATATCCTGTTCAAAGTTGGTTCAAATCGGACCACTATATTATATAGCTGTCATAGGACCGATCGGGTAAAAATCAAATCTTAGTATGAACAACTTTTTTGTTTTTTGAGATATCGTAACCAAACTGATAGAATATACATTTAAGTTAGTCTTATACATTCTTACCGAAGTTGGTTCAAGTCGGTCCACTATATCATATAGTTGTCATAGGACCGATCGGGTGAAAATTAAGTGTTAGTTTCAAAACTTTTTTGTTTTATGAGATATCGTAAGTAAATATAAATAAAACTTGTTTTATATATCCTGTCCAAAGTTTTTTAAATCGGACTACTATATCATATAGCTATCATAGGACCGATCGGGCGAAAATCAAGTCTTAGTATGAAAAACATTTTTGTTTAATGAGATATCGTAACCAAACTGATTAAATATGCAAAACAATTGGTTTTATGTATCCTGTCCAAAGTTGGTTCAAATCGGATCACTATATCATATAGCTGTCATATGACTGATTGGGCGAAAATCAAGTCTTAGTATTAAAATCTTTTATGTTTTATGAGACGTTTTAACCAATATGATAGAATATGCATTTAAGTTAACTAAATATATTTAATTTTTCCATTATTAGTTTTGCCATAGTAAGTTCAGGGTCTCCGACAGTATGCTTGACTGCAGCACCGCCTATTGTTATATTGTATAATATTTTATCATATTACTATACGTTACTTAAAAAAATAAGTAAAAGGGTATATTGTGTTCGTTGGAATGTAACAGGGAGAAGAAGGCATCTCCGACCCCATAAAGTATATATATTCTTGATCAACAGCCGAGCCGATACAGCCATGTGTGTCTGTCCGTCTGTCCGTCCGTGTGAGCGCCTAGATCTCAGAGACTATAAGAGATAGAGATACCAAATTTGGCACACAGATTTTTATATACCCCACGCAGTTTGTGTTAAATTTATGTCACGCCCCCTTCCTCCATCGCAAATCGCGAAAAACTGTCCTTTCGTGTGTTTAAACAAAGGATCTCAGAGACTATAAGAGATAGTAACCAAATTTGGCACACAGATTTCTATAAGCCCCTTGCAGATCAAGTTTGTTTCAAATTTGAGCCATGCCCCCGCAAATCGCGAAAAGCCATCACACCCAAAATTCTTAAGATAATACGTTTTTTTTTTGTAATAACCGTTATCTATTACTATTATTTATTATCCCACTGAATTGTTCGTAAGGCAATACAAGCTCCCTAGAGTATGCAATAGATTTTATATTGGACCATATTAGAATGCTTCAAATTCTCAACTGGTTCTGACGACGCAAATATGACATTCGACTTAAATCGCTAGTCAAGACATCTCAAATGGTACTGATGATAGGGACTGGCCTCTCTTGTATCAGCTGTACCATGCCATGCTCCACTCTTTTATGCAAGTGTTGTGTGTTGTTGGTTGTATCATGTGGCCTGTTACTCAGTAGAGGGGTCGCTAACCAAAGAGATTTAAAAGTTGGCCTAATATCTTATGTATTAGGTTTCACCTAAGTAACAACAGCAACACAATATGGCACTCAAACCTTTTTTCATTCTTGCGCCTTAGAATTCTCAACTGATTCTAGCGACGCAAAGATGACATTAAGTTTAAATGGCTGGTCCATGATGAAATAACATAAGGTGGTCCTGTCGGCATTATACATCCACTTAGTATGAATAAGAGCAAGTGAAACATAGTAAACTGAGTGTCGTATTAAGTGTGAGTGAGGCGGCAATGTGATTGTTGATTAACCCTTAGCATGTCCGTAGGGTTTGAATATGCCATTTATAATAAAAAGACGAGACATTTTTTTAAAGTTTGATTTGTAATGATTTTGAATTACCAATTAAGCGCTGATTTTGGTTCTTAATACAAATTCTTTTGTTTAAGTACTTAACTCTAAAATATATTCTTATATTAAAATAAAAAGAAATTACAAATTTATCAAGCTCTACATTTTGTGCTGCGATTACTAACTTTTCTTTTAAATTGTTTGTTATTTTAAAATTTTGTTTCGTATAGTGCGAGAAAATTTTTTTTTAGCTCTTTGAGCTTATTTTTAAATTGTTATGACGGTTTAATAAGGCCGCCGTGAGACACCTCATCTACATAGGTGAATGTCGAACTTTGTTTGCAGCAGTCACTCAAACTTAGCCTTTTAATGACATAGCCGGCGACATACTCTATGGCATCCTCCGTCAACTCGTCCATTTCGATGCCTGCAGGTATGTTGTTAGCTATGCTTTGCTCGTCATCTTCAGGCTCATCATCTTCAGGCTTATTTTCCTTATTTTCTAAATTTTTAGAGCTTAAGTCTAAATTAAGTTGTCTTCTTCCACATTTATATTGTTCCTCAACAATTCTGTATTCTTGGCTGGATAAAATATAAGACTTATTAGTAAATAATAAAATTAAAAGAAACACATAAAAGACAAAACACAAAAGACACCACATAACTACCTACATTCTCGATTTACACTTTGCTGAAACATATAGCTAAACATTTAACAATTCTAATTAATAAAATGAATTATTTTGTAATTCATTCTTCTAAATTTGACATACCTATTAAATATTTTCTTAACCTATACTTAAACTGTAGTGGAGTTGGATGGTCAAACTGTCCACCCCTCGATCGCATAAGCGCCAAAATATTCCATGTTGTATTTATCTTTTAAATGTATGTACAATGCATCCAGGGATGCATTGTTGACGAGAATCCTTTTGAAATGGCAGCTTTTGGAATTTGCCAAAATTTCTGAACTCATTATTTTCGTCATTTTTCCAAAACATCTCTTTGGAATTGGAGTTGCTTCCCATCCCAATGATTAAGTGTCTGTTGGACTGTCGTTTTGGTCAACTTTTTCCATTTAATGTTAATTAAATGTGGTGTATCTGAAAAAACGAAAATTTTTAAATGTTCGTCTGTTGGACGGCTAAACCAGGTTCTTGCTAAAAAAAAAAATTACAAAATATTAAAGATTATTTTTAATTTTAATGCTTGTGACAAACTTACATTCTGATACACCAAGCTCTGACCATAGTCTTTGGTTTCCAGAACCCAAATCGGATACAATAGCTACTAATGGATACCCTTTTGTGTGTAGCTTCCTTATTATGTTGTTTAGGGTATCTGCGTCCATTCGGGTGCTGAAGTCAAAAAAAATTGGCTGCTTCCACGATTTTTTGAGACCACGAACAGTAGCCAGTTGCACATAGTTGCTGGGCTCGTATATGACATATTACACTTCGGTACATGAAAAAGACTCACTCCCGTCACAACTTTGCAGAAAAATTTGCAATATTTCATATTAATATGTGCACGCTTGAGGGTTAATGAACAAAAAAAAAAAATTCGTCCGCACACAACCTTTCTCTTCAACAAGCAAACGTGCACTGAAATAAGTGGTTACTTCGTAAAACTTCGGCTCGCGACGGAACCACCTTATGTTATTTCATCATGGACTGGTCCACTAGTAGAAACGGTACTGAGGAAAATGGAAAATTAACATCTGTTGAAACCTTGCTCCTTGCATTTATGCAAGTGTTGTTGTTGTTTGCCTAATTTATCTCATACAATATTTTGTAAACCAAAAGAGTTTGAAATGATTTAAACTATGCAGAATTTTGTTATTTTTAGACCCCGTATCTAAAAAAAAGCACAGGGGTCTATTGGGTTTGTTTTAACGAATATGTGCGTAACAGTCAGAAGGAGGCGCGGCAGACCCTATAAAGTATATATATTCTTGTTCAGCATCAATAGCCAAGTCGATATAGCAACGTCCGTCTGTCTGTCTGTCTGTTTGTCTGTCTGTCTGTCCGTCCGTCTGTATGAACAACTAGATCTCAGAGACTATAAGAGCTAGAGACACCAAACTTGGTATGTAGGTTCCTCTATATTGCAAGCAGATCAAGTTTATTTTAAAATTCGGCCACACCCCCTTTATCGCCCACAAATCGAAAAAAAAATTTCATATTCAAATTATAAGAACAATTTAAAAGCTAGTGACACCAAATTTGGTATGTAGATTCCCCTATATTGCAGGCAGGTCATGTTTGTTTCTTTTTTTTAATCGGACCACTATATCACATAGCTGTCATAGGACCGATCGGATGAAAATCAAGTCTTAGTATGAAAAACTTTTTTGTTTTATGAGATATCGTAACCAAACTAATAGAATATGCATTAAACTTGGTTTTAAATATCCTGTCTATGGATTAAACTTGGTTTTAAATATCCTGTCCAAAGTAGGTTCGAATCGGGCCACTATATCATATAGCTGTCATAGGACCGATCGGGTGAAAATCAAGTCTTAGTATGAAAAGCTTTGTTGTTTTATAGGATATCGTAATAAAACTAATAGAATATGCATTAAACTTGGTTTTAAATATCCTGTCTAAAGTTGGTTCGAATCGGACCACTATATCATATAGCGCCCATAGGAACAATCGGTCGAAAATCAAGTTTTAGTATAAAAAACTTTTTTGTTTTATGATATATCGTAATCAAACTAATACAATAAGCATATAACTTGGTTTTATATATCCTGTTCAAAGTTGGTTCAAATCAGATCACTATATCATAAAGCTGTCATAGGACCGATCAGGGCGAAAATCAAGTTTTAGTATGAAAATCTTTTATGTATTATGAGACATCGTAACCAATCTGATAGAATAAACATTTAAGTTAACTAAATATTTTTTAATTTTTTCCATTATTAGTTTTTGCCATTGTAAGTACGGGGTCCCCGACAGTCGAGTATGCTCGACTGTAGCACCGGCCCACTAGTTTGACCTGAAGCAGTTGCTACTTGATTTAAACCTGAAGCAGTTGCTAATATAAAGCAGGTGTAACCAAAAACCGTTGTTAACCTGAGGAAGTTGAAACAACATTTAATTGCGTAATTTTTTCGTCATTGGTTTTAAGACAATATTTTGAAGACCAGAAAGGTTGGTTTAAATATTGAGCTATGTTAATTTTTTTTACAACCTGTAGCAGTTGCTACACGAATGCTTGGTATAAAATAATTGCAATGACTTATTTGCATCCAACTTGGTTAATGCCAGCATGATCCTTGTACCTAGTACCCATTGGGTAGCAAACTAAAGCGCGCGGCGAGGAGCCAAATTGAACAACAAGACATGCACCAATAGGGGATTCTGGCCATATAATAATAAATTTTAATAATAATAGCTATTTCTAAAAAAATCCTTTTATGTTAAAAAATAATTTCTTTAAAAAAACTTTTATATATATTTAAGTTAAGTAACGGGTATCCTATAGTCGGGATCTCGACTATAACCTTTCCCACTTGTTATATTATATAGTCCTAATTAATAGCATCAAGATCCGTCAAACTTTTAATTTTATACTTTGCCTACTCCCGAATTTCAAAGTGTAGAGCACACTTGCACATTTGGTTATTTATTTAAGACAGGTATCAAGAGACAGATCCTATTGGTGGTATCTCTGTAATCTTTATTTGCCTGTAAATCGTGTAAGGCGTCGAGCGAGTGCATTGGGGTGTGAAGTCAACCTGAAGTTGAATCAGATCGCCAACCTTGGGAACTCCTAAATTCATTTCTATACGCCCATACGCACATACCACCCATTTATATATACATATATAAAATATAAAATTCGAGTATATAACTTCTTTAAGTACTTTTGAACAGAAAGTTTATTAACAAAAAACAAAAACATGAAACAAAATATTTAAATGAATTTTATATAAGAAAATAGTTAATTATTTTCAAATAGTTCGAAAACCGACTCTTTTAATAAAGATTTACATTAAAAAAATGTGCCATTTCGAATGAACTAAAACTAACATTAATAGTAATAAAGAAAAATAGAAAACAAACCAATTTGATATTTACTACACATATAACAATAACAAACACATAACAGAGCACTTAACGCGAATAGTGCCAGCGTTACCATATAGTAACACGCAAAGGCATTTACTAAAATTTTTTTTCAGGCAACATAGATTAACTTTAATATGATATTCTAAGAATAATTTGTTGTCTCTAACCGATCAAAAGTTGATTGAAACAATCTCCTAAAGTTAGCTGATTGAAAAATGCGCATTAACTTGCTTACTATATTCTGCAGTGCAAAAAAACTGCATTTGGCAATTCGTCGCCAGTAAATTTAAATCGTTTAACTAATTTTAGTACTGAATTATATGCAATGCTCACATTATCAAAAAGGTACTTTTAATATTGCAAGTTAGATGCAAAATACATGCAGATAAAATTAAAATGTTTCAATTTTAGAGATTAAGCCATGGAGGCAGCTAAGGACATATGAAAGTGCAAGAAACAAGAAAAATAAATGTAAACTTAATAAAATCAAGCAGGCCCGTCCACCGCGGTGAGGTGTAAAGGGATATGCTCGCTACCCACATTTTCGAAGCCGTTCGATTTAATGACCATAAAGAAATAAAAATTGAATTGACAATGCTAACTTTCAAAATGTTATAATAATCTTTCAAAAAATACCTATTTAGGAGGTAAAAGCCGAGTGACAAAGTCTTTCCATGCCCAAAAACTTCTGATATTGAAATTTATGACGAACAATATTTAGTTATATAAATAAATATAAAACAAAACAAGTGGGAAAGGCTATAGTTGAGATCCCGACCATAGGATACCCGTTACTTATTTCAATATATATAAAAGTACTTAAAAGATTTAGGTGATTGTATTGATATAATAGCTTTATAAATAACTTTGGTTAGCTATTACTCCCGTTCCACTTGTCCGATTTTGCTGCGGTTAAGTGATATTATATATATTATTAATAGATAACGTTAATTACCATAAAACTGGATTATCTTAAAAACTGTGGGTGTGGTGGCTTTTCGCGATTTTAGGGGCGGACGGGGGCTTGGCTTAAATTTGAAACAAGCTTGATCTGCGTGGGGTCTATAGAAATCTACAGTGGGAGCAAAAATGAGTACATGTTCACAAACCCTGTACTTCATCGCCCATAAAATCTAAAATAGTGAAGCAAAACAATCAAATCTTTTTTTCACTCAATAAGTATTTAATTCTTAACAAAATTGTGAAGATATAAACAAAATGTAATAATATTCATTGATCATAAAAAAACAAAAACGTAACCAACTTGCATGTACTCATTTATGCACTTTTCGCATTTCCTTTACTTTCGATCTTTCAATTTGATTTATCAGATAACGGATCAAGATCAACAGTTAGTTTTCTATTCAGTATGCATTCTTCTTACATATTTTTAAATTTGACACATGCTTGTTGGATGCAGAAGCTTATTTAATACCTTAAATTAAAAGACATTGCTCAGTGCTTTAAAAATGAAAAAACTTTCGAACAGCGTTGAAAATAATGTTTTGTGCCTGACTGAACAAGGCTTATCAACTCGTTTGATATCGGAAAAGCTGAAAATAAGTCAGTCTGTGGTGATCCGAGTGCAAAAGCGGCGAGGTGTTGTCCCTCAACAACAAATTAGAGGTCGCCCTAGGCTGCTAACAGACGCAGACGCCCGAATTTTGATGTCGGAAATGCGAAAAGACAAGATGCCAACACCAAAAGACACCTCCGTGGCCATCAGTAAGGGTGTGAGTCGATGGCAATGTAATGGTTTGGGGATGCTTCACTTGGTGGAATGTTGGGCCATTACAGAAAATTGATGGTATTATGAAAAAGGAGGCCTATTTAAGTATTTTGCAAGCCCAACTCCCCGATTTTGTTGAAAAGTGTGCCTATCCTGAGGCCGATATAACATTCCAACAAGATGGAGATCCAAAGCACACGGCGAAAATCGTACAGCAGTAGTTGGGTGAGCAAAATTTTAAATTGATGGAGTGGCCAGCGCAAAGTCCCGACCTCAATCCGATTGAGAATTTGTGGGCAATCGTGAAGAGACGGCTCAAAGTACCGAACAGTGCCATCAAACCAAGGAGAGCTTTGGAAACGTGTGCAGGACGAATGGAGGCAAATTCCCAAAGAAATAATCGAAAACTTGATAGAGAGTATGCCAGGCCGAATGAAAAAAGTCATTAAAAATAATGGCCTTTGGATAAAATATTAAAAAAAAATTATTTTCTATATTTTAGCTAAAAGTGCATAAATGAGTACATGCGAGTTGGTTACGTTTTTGTTTTTTTATGATCAATGAATATTATTACATTTTGTTTATATCTTCACAATTTTGTTAAGAATTAAATACTTATTGAGTGGAAAAAAGATTTGTTCGTTTTGCTTCACTTTTTTAAATTTTATGGGCGATGAAGTGCAAGGTTTGTGAACATGTACTCATTTTTGCTCCCCACTCTATCTCTTTTAGTCTTTGAGATCTTTTTGTTTATACAGACGAACAGACGGTTTTTTGGCGATTTACGGGCGCGGAGGTGGGCGTGGCTTAAATTTTAAACAAAGTTGACCTGCTCCAACGCTTTTGGAGTCTGTGGGTGAAAGTTTGGTATCTGTATCTTTTACGGACGGACGAACAGACAGACAGACGGACAGACACACATGACTATATCGACTCGGCTGTTTATGCTGATAATGAATATATATACTATTTGGGGTCGGAGATGCCTCCTACTCCCTGTTACATACATTCCAATGAACACAATATACCCATTTACTTATTTTTTAAGTAACGGGTATAATAACCTTCTGCGCCATGCGCATAAAGATTGTGCTTCTTATTACACAAAAATTTGTTTTTACGCAGTGCCGAATGTAATTTTTTTTTTTGAATTTTTATATTTTTGTTTTAAATTCAGAACTCATAAATTTTGGAAATCTCGTCACTAGACTTTCACCTCGTAAAGAGGTTTTTTTTTGGAATATATCAGAAATTTTTTAATTTTATATGCTTCTGACATTGATACTTTGAACGAAGGTTTTTAATATGCTTACTCCAAATTTAAAAATCAATTCACAATTACATCAAAGCATGTTCTCGGGCATATTCCTCACGCCGAAGCTTGAGGCATTAAATTTTCGACTGATTGCTCCAATGACAGCTATATGATATAGTCAGGCGATTTGCATAAGACTAACTTTAATGCATATTCTGTCAGATTGAGATATCTCAAAATATAAATCGTTCCTATGGCCTATTTGATATAGTGGTCCGATCCAAAAATAAATACAAACTTGATCTGCGTATAGTATTCAGGAACCTACATACCAAGTTTGAAATCTCTAGCTCTTATGGTTCCTGAAATCGACGCATTCAAAGAGACGGACCGACAGACGGACATGGCTCCACCGATTCGGCTGTTTATCCTGATCAAGAATATATATACTTTGGGGGTCTGTCACGCCCCCTTCTACCTATTACCTACAACCTTCCAAACACATTATACCCGTTTTTGCTAATTTTTAATGGGCTCAGGGGATAAAAATGCAAGCCCACATTTGTAATCTACGGTCAATTCTTAAATGTTTTCATCAAAAAAACCATAGTTCGTTGTTTTTTCTCGCTCCGTAATGAAATTTAAAGTCTGTACATACTTAAATTAGATATATATATATTTTTCGATATGTGGGGAGTTGGAGGACGTGGAAAAACTCTAAAGCAAAATTGATTATCACCAAATTTGGAAGCTCTAACTCTTATGGTTTCTGAGATCCTGGTGTTTAATAGAACAACAATACATTTTCTCTCTTTACTAACCGATCTTGGTGTAAGTGAACAGTGAACAAACTTGATCTAGGTCCTAGGAGTAAAGTCTAACCAACTATAGTGTCTAACTTTAATAGTCTCAGAGATAAAGGTGCTAAAAGTGACAATCTTGAACTGTCTTCTACCCATTTTTGGGTAGCGAGGTTAAAATGATGGAAACCCGGGGCCATAAGGATGTCAACAGAAATGTTAATAGCACCAATGTTGGGGCATTGGCGTAAGCGCTTTGTGCTGTCGTCTACTTTACACCAAATGCTGCACTGTGTCGTCTTGTCCGTAACCCAGACAACATCAACGCCAGAAATGAGCCACGGCCGTGCTGTGCTTTATGGCTGGAACCAAGTGAAGTAAAAACAGTTACCGTAAAACAGACAAAGCAAAGCGTCAGCATCGCCAAAGTAAAGAAAATTATTTATAAAGTAGAACCAACGATAGTGTAAAAAAAAAAGCGAAAATTGGCATTGTGCACTGTGAGCAAAAGGGTGAGCTTCTTTGTACATAAAAATTACTTTTGCACAGTGCCGAATGCCAATTTTCGTTTTTTTTTATTAATTTATATTTTTATTTAAAATTTTAGATTAAACTGAATTTTTTCGTCACAAAATTGGATATCAGAAATTTTGGGGCTAGAAATTGCTTTCGTCACTTGAATTTTACCTCGTGTAGAGGTTTCTTTTGTGGGATATCAGAAATTTTTGCAATTGATTTTGCTTTTGACATTGTAACTTTATCATTAAGGCAGGCAAATAGTAAAATATATAAATTTAGTTGTTCAACGTATTTCATATTTTCTTTAATTATAAAGAAAACTAGGGGCTCCGCCCCTGCTCGCTTTGCTTGCTACAGCCGAGCGTACTCTACTGTCGGAGACACCGTACTTACCATGAAAAAAAAAAGTTTTTCATACTAAGACTTGGATTTCGCCCGATCGGTGCTATGACAGCTATATGATATGGTGGTTCGATTAGAAACAACTTTGGTCAGAATATATAAGTCTAATTTAAATGCATATTCTATTAGTTTGGTTACGATATCTCGAAAACAAAAAGTTTTTCATACCAAGACTTAATATTGGACCGATTGGCTATATGATATAGTGGTCCGATAACAACTAACTTCGGTCAGGATTTTAAACTGACTTAAATGCAAATGCTATCAATTTGGTTAAAATATCTCACTAAACAAACAAGTTTTTCATACTAAAACCTTATTTTGACCCGATCTGTCCTATGACAGCTATATGATATAGTAGTCCGATTTGAACCAACTTTAGTCAAGATATATGAAACCAAGTTAAATGCATATTGTATAAGTTTGGTTGAGATAAAAACCAAAAGTTTTTCGTACTAAAACATGATTTTCGACCGATAGAAAAATGTATTTATTCACTTAACAGGTAATATCTTCCAAACCCTCAACCAAAATTTATGTTTCATATACCAAAAAACGCGAAATTGTACGTTTTACAACATAATAAAATTTAACAAAGCCCAAATCGACAAAAAAACATAAAATGTTACCAATTTAGAATACGCATAAAAGCCCTCGAACATACCTTTCCAATGATATATAGAACATATCTGTAGCTTCTATGGTTTGGAAACTGTTGGAGTTTCAATTTTAGCGGGATTTAGCGTTTTCCCGCTAAACTAGCGGGAAATTGAAAAAGTCGTAAAACAAACATTTCAAGATTTTCAAAGAGGAATAAATCCCCATCATTACATCTTAGCTTTTTTAGCGCTTTGATACAAACAGACACACAGACAAACAAAGATACTAACTTTTCATTTCATTTTGAAAAGTCCACTAAAAATTTCAAATTTATTTATCTTTTGAACCAGTTAACGGATTTGGGTCATCGAGGTATCAATCGACGCGTATTTTTGATAAAAATTTTAAAAAAATAAATAATTTTACCAAAAAGCCCCAACGGCTCCACAAGCTGCGATCATAAAAATATTTCGCCTTCCACTTACACCCCCGTATCTCATGACCCAGGTGAATTAGAAAAAGTTTTAGTATGCCATTTTGTAAGTTAGGACTAAACCTTTCGATCGGTATATAACTCGATCTGATCTGATCGGACAGTCGTAGCAAATTTTCCAACTTAGCTGTATATAGTTAGTCGCCTTTCGCACCCTTCGTGCTGCTTTTGTCACTAACGCGAACTGCCGTCCGCAGTGATATGAACATTTACAATGATTCTATGAATTGAGAATAGACTGAGATTGAGGTTATGCAGTAGAGTGGGTCAATTTTTATAGAGTAAAAAAAGTGCTCAAAGCGGTCTTAAACCTACGGTCTTAAACCTGCGGTCTTAAATCTACGATGGGTCTTAAACCAATTTCGACTCATTTACGTATTTTATATTATGGGTATTTTTAATTATATATGGTAATTTTAATTAGAACTTTTTTATAATTTATATATTCAATTGAATATTGTTCGTCACAAAATTGAATATCAGAAAATTTGGGGCATCTAGATTTTCGAAGAAATAGACACAAATATAAATTTAAATTAAATTATTAAGAAATTGGAGGTTGGAATTTTAACGCACTACCCATGTATTATGCCTATTATAAATTGTAACACAAAAAACCCAATCCATTGCTTTGACCACCATACCATTAATACATACATATTTAATGCAAATTTGAGCAATTTTCATCGATGACTCGACGCCGATTCTAGCCTGAGAATACTAGGCAAAGAGATGGGACCTTGCGGTATACGGTCCTAATTAGGCTTACGAGCTTATGCGAGTATGAGTCACATTACATATGCAAATTGCATCTGATTGGTTTCACATTACTTATAAATTAATAATTCAATAAGAATGCATGCCAATCAAATACATGCAAATAGCTTCTTTGTACGTGGGTAGTTTATACTGAGAAGTAAGACCGCGTACTGGTTTATATGCCCTGAAAAATTTTAAATACTTCTGATCGATATTTATTTATTTATATATTGACTCAGCATCCTACCACTACAAGTCATGCAACTTATAAATTATTGTACTAGTCACAATTTAAATTTCATAACAACATTTTAATCCGATAAGTAAATTAAAAACAAAAACAATAAAATTTAAAAAAATTAATCATTACTTATTCATTTTTTTGAGTAATAATAGCCCTACCAGCCCTTTTCCTTATTTACAAACATGCACAACTAATTACGCCTTACACAGTTCGTTTCTGTGTTTTATGAACGTTTTCTTCTCAGATCTCTCTCTTTCTTGGAATCCTTACTTTCCATTCGAGATTTAACGAATTATAAAAAGTTTATATAATAAAAATAAAAATTATTATTATATGTATTTAAATTTTACAGATATAATCAAGAAATGTAAAGCTTTATAAAATCGGCTATGGCATTCTCGAAAATAATGACAAATGTTTGCTCATCCATAAAAAGAACTAACTAAAGAAAGGTTAATTTTAAAAAATGTTGTAAAAGAACTACAATAGAAAACAAAATTATTTATTTATTTATTGTCAGGCTATATGCAGCCGACATGTAAATTTAATTTAAAATTAAATTTTAAATTTTTTTGTCATATAAATTCCAAATGTATCAAAAAAGGGGGTTTGGTTTGGTTCAGGAGAAAAATTTTCAAATTTGTTGCCTTGGGTAATTTAATACCAATCTATGTGTTCAGATGCTGACAGGGTATCGCAGAGTTGAGTATGTTAATTTTGAGTTACTCTGTGTGGCACATTGACTCGGGAGTTCTCTAATTATAGCTAGTTAGTTGTTGTACCTTATTGGAGACGACGCTCTCGTAGTCTTTACACACACCGGATCAGAACCTATTGACTCGAATCAATAAATTTTACAGTTGGACGAACAGGTGGAGCATGGCGGTAACTTTGGGGGCTACGAGCACAGGCGGGGGGAACGGAGTGCGGGGAAAGCTTTTTTGCAGCACCAGGCTAAATGGGCCTTTATTTATTTTATTTTTACAAGTGTGTATTTGTGTTGGCTATAAATATAAATTTATACATAAGTGTTCGCTCCTCGTTTGAAAGGCGCTTCCTAACACTCCAACATCCCTCTCCGACGAGAGCTTATCCTAGAAAACAGTAGCAGCATGCGTCACCTGACTACAACCCTTTGTCCACAGCTTGTATTTTGTTTATTTAAGCAAAGCAATTTGGCTTTTATTGGACATCAGCAACAACCACAAACGCAGATGGTGTTGCCTTGCAGATTCTCCCAACTTTAATTTAAGTTATCTATGTATCTTTACATCACTCCATTCTATTTGTATGTATATTTATATCAATATGTACATTTATATATATTAATATATATGTTCAACTAACTTTTATCCCACCCTCGCTCGTTAAAAATCACTTAAAATTCCATCATCATAAATTTGTCAAAAATGTTTGTTTGCATTGTGATGCTTAAACGTGTTAAACGCCCCTTCTCTTCCCTAGAATGCTCTTCCCTATTTTACCAACAATTCTTGGTCGATTTTGGATTAGTTATGGCATCTGCTTTTATTTGTCTCATAGCTTCTCGCTGTCAAATTAGATTTGTGGTAGTCGTATATCACTATATACAGTGGTCGGCATATTTATTTTGACAAAACGTAAAGTTAAATCTACTCATAATTTTAACTAACTTTATGAATATTTTACTATCAATGAAAAGTTAATTTAAATCCTGTTTTAATGATACAAAATGTTGCTTAGCTTATTAAGTAACCATTAAAAATTTTGAATTTATGTAAAAATCTACTTTTTTGACTTTTTTTCTAAAAAATGTTTTGATGCAAAAAGTTTCTTCAAACAATTCTAATTGTGACTGCAAAAAAAATTTTTCCAAAACCTCTTTGCTTATATTTTTATGATTTTTTGAACGGGATAATCACAGAAAAATGTTGTATGAAAAGAAGGAAACAGTGCCTGAAATAGTCATTTTTAGAAATTTTCAAAAAAAATCATAAAGAAATATAAGCAAAGAGATTTTGGAAAAACTCTTTTTGCAGTCACTATTAGAATTGTTCGACGTAAATTTTTGCGTTAAAATATTTTTTGCTTAAGCCCGAGAAAAAAAATTTTAAAATTTGACTCAATTCTACGTCGACATAATTTCAAAATTTTCAATGGGTACTTAATGGGTTAAGGAAAATTTTGTACCATTCAAACAGGATTTAAAGGACCTTTTCATTGATGTTAAAATCTTCATAAAGTTGGTTCAAATTATGAGTAGATTTAACTTTACATTTTATCAAAATAAATATGCCGACCACTGTACAATAAACAAATAGGCGAAAAATCGCTAAATTCGAAATAAAAAAGTTTCGGAGTTTATAAACCTTTATGAAATGTGTTTTTGCTGTCAAATAAATAGGTACATCCAGCAATATGCAGTAACTAGCTTGAATTAATAATTAAAATTATTAAAATGTATTAATGTTGAGATCTATTACTATGTATTATTATGTACATTTATGTATTTATTACGACCGTTCTTAAAAATATTAACTACTAAACGTAACTATGCAAAATACCTACCTACCTAAATCTGCAGTGAGAAGAAGAATTTTTTATGAAAATCGATTTAATCATTTCGATCGTAAAAAATATCGAGCTAAGTAATCAAAAAAGTTTTCAAGGATTAAATATACATTATTAGTTTAAGAAGTTGAAAATTATAGCTTTTGATTCCACAATGCTCCATAGTTAGAAAGAATCTGAATTTAGACGTAAAATTTAAACAAAGTTTCGAGTTCTATCAATCTTCAAAATAATAAACTGTCTTTAGAAGATTGATTATAATTTATGCGCATTGAAAGAAAAATATGTTTGTCTATATTATTCTCCACAAATAAATGTTTCACTTTCACCTTAAAATTACTTCTAAATTTCTTATGCAACCTTCCTTTAATACTTTGGTTTATGTTTCTTTAGTCCGAAATGTTTTAGGTGAACAGCAGAACAACTAGAGTAGCTCAGCCTTCTCCACTCCCATTTATTTCATTCTTCCGTAGTGAACCCTGGCTGGCTCCATGGTGACTTCAAAAAGGAACCGAAAAGTTTGGCAACAAACGCAGTCAAAAGTTGCTGCAACAGCAGAAACAAAAAAAAAAAACAAAGGCAAAAGCAATAACAAATATTATTATCAGAATCATTCATCATGTGGCTGCATACTATAAATTTTCATAGCTGCGAAATGCAACAATAACAACAAGAAAAAGAGCAACATAACAACTACAATAAGTATAATAAAACATTTCTTCGCTTCTTGCTCGTGCTCGGCTCAGCTTTGCGCGGTGAGTGTGGCTACAGTCGAGCACGCTCGACAGTAGGATACCTGAGCCCATGTCCTCTTTTATAAAGTTGATTGTTGCCCATTTTCAATGGGCTCAGGGTATCAAAAATTACACACGCGAAATATGAACAACTTTTTTTTCACTGTATCACTGACTATACGTTATTAATGCCTCACTGAACTAATACATTTTCGATTATGATTACGACTTGATTTACCAATTTATCAATTTCTAATTAATTTTAAATAAGTTTAATATAATAAACTTTAATATAATAAACTTGTTTAAATTGAAATTGATAAATTGGTAAATCGCAAGTCGTAATCGTAATCGCTTGCAATCGATGTAGTGTGTCAAGAGTAGCCACAAACTACACTTTGCTCAGCCTGCAATCTGGCAGCACATTTTCCTCTCTCTCTCACTTACGCAACAAATTCATGCCAAAGGCTGCTGCAGTGCGCGAAATTTGAAATAATAGGCAATGTCTAATTTTATGAGATTCTTAGCGGAAAATGCTAAGTTTTTTTTACAACGATAATAAGCAGATACTTATTATATATATGTGTAAGGAATCGAAAATATTAATAATTAAAATTATTATTTTGCAGCTTTCAGTGCTCGGCAAGATGCAAGAGTAGTGCTGCAAAATGATCGCTATTTCTCTCATGCAATTTCATACATACATAGCTATCAGCTTCTGCTGATTTTTGCCATGCAAAATACATATTTATATATTGACACAATTATATTTTAATCAAATTGTATATTTGTATATACATAAATTATACATTAACATTTTCATTACATGATATCGATAATATTTTGCTTATCGCTTAATTCTTATTTGGTACCAAAAAAAAAAATGTACTTATTCGTTCTGTCTTTGTGCGCTTGCATACAAACGTGAACATGCTGTCTCGCTCGCACGTTTGATTTGCCATCCAAATGTAATTATTCAACTAAATCTAAATTCGAAATAACTTCTTTATTTATGGGTCAATCGCTTTGAAATTTTTAGGTCGTTTAATACGCATACTTCTCAACTGATTGTTCAGTTAGAGTGCTATGTCAAAAATTGCGCCTGTAAATCGTTATTTTTCAATTTGACGAAGGGGTGTATCAAAGAAACAAACTTGACCTGCGTATGGTATTCAAACCATTCCAAATTTGAAGTCTTTAGGTCATATAGTACTTGAAATTGAACAAAAGAAATTTGGTACTATTTCTTATGCGCTTGCATACAAACGTGAACATGCTGTCTGCTCGCACGTTTGATTTGCCATCAAATGTAATTATTCAACTAAATCTAAATTCGAAATAACTTCTTTATTTATGGGTAATCGCTTTGAAATTTTCAGGGTCGTTTAATACGCATACTTCTCAACTGATTGTTCAGTTAGAGTGCTATGTCAAAAAATTGCGCCTGTAAATCGTTATTTTCAATTTGTCAAGCGTGGCATCAAAATTGGAAACAAACTGACCTGCGTATGGTATTCACAAACCTGCATTCCAAATTTGAAGTTCTAGCACACAGTCTCTGAGATTCAAACAGACGGACAGACAGACGGACAGACGGACAGACAGACGGACAGGCTATCACTCGGCTGTTGATCTGATCAAATATATATACTTTATGGGGTCTGCACCTCCTTCTGCCTGTTACATACATTCCAAACACATTATACCCTTTTGCACTACAATGGTACAACTAAAAAAACAACGGCAGCTAACTGTTAATAAATCGCAGCTGCAGATAGCAGCGAGCAGCTGCCGGCGCCACAGACAGCCACGTTTCATGTTGCGCCCTTCCTACACCCCTCACCTCTACGGCCCTAATCCCTGAATCCAGAAACTCCTTTCCCTCAAATCCCAAATACCAACTCCCTTAGCCATTGCCATTCCCATTCCCATTCTCAATCCCAGTAACATTCGCTTTCCAAATCCCTGAAAAGTTTACTTAACTTTTTTTGGGGCGTGGCTGGCACTATAAAGTATTATCATAACCCTGAATAAAGCCCTTTACAGGGTATCTTCTTCACTTTATTTCGAATTGTTAAAAAAAAAAAAATACCTAATTTGCAGCGTCAACAACAGAGTCAATATTCATTTTGTCATTCTTTCTGTATGAGCTAGATAAAGATTTCTTTAAATTTTGGGAATATAAAATCGGTTAAGAGTCGTAAATTAGTATGTGTATCCCAGCGGCAGGCTGTAGTGCTATTCTTCAAAATTCTATAAGTCCGACCTTTTACACCAATTTAACCGTCTATAGAAGTTTAAAAAGATAATGCGATAAATCATAATTATGTTTCAAAATATTATCTTTTAATTTGGGGTACAATCGATTTTTGCTTCACCCCATCGCCGTGGCCATCTGTGCAAAAGGGCAGCCGCAGAAACTAAAAATTTTGAATTCCACTTTTAGAATCAATTGACCTCATCATTCAGCAAGTCAAATGTGAAATTAAAAGGAGGATTTTACTTTATTAACAGTTTTTATACGTAACATCAAATCCAAATTGAACAGTGATCTTTAAAAGCATGTATTGAATTAAGCAATAAAGAATGCAGCTGATTAAAGTTCAGAAAAACTGTTAAGTGAAGTACTTAGTGCAAAAAATTTATTTTGCCGCTATATGTGAAAATTTTGAATTTCGTAAATTCTTTTGTAATCACTGCAAAAGGCAGTCGTTCGAAAATAAAAAAAATTAATTTTCTCTCCACCCTAATTTCATATACAATTATCGGAAGTACATGTGTTCCATAAAGTGTCTTGATTAATATTCTTAAGTCTAAACATTCATCATCTCCGCCAATTGAAAAATCCCAGTTGAAGTTAATTTTGCAATTCACATTTCCTTTTTGTACTCGCGGTTCATAGCTCGCCCCCATTATCATCCATCATTTA
The DNA here is from genome assembly GCF_004354385.1 of Drosophila innubila. Classification (NCBI taxonomy): domain Eukaryota; kingdom Metazoa; phylum Arthropoda; class Insecta; order Diptera; family Drosophilidae; genus Drosophila; species Drosophila innubila. The sequence goes on from NW_022995372.1 coordinate 29,265,153, forward strand.
TCATCATCCGTTCGCTTGTCATTTCGCTTCTCTCGCTCTCTTTGTCCTCCCTTGTGTTTCTCTCTGTATGTGTTTCTCTATATCTTGCTTTTTTACTCGGTCGTTTATTTAATAAATAATTGTCCATCGTTTAATGCGTTTAGTACATAAACTTGCAAAGTTACGTCCATATTGCATACTCACACAAGTACTTACCTTCCCTATATCCAGATCACATGTGCATGTCTTTATGTATGGGTGGGTATTTGCCTGCCAGGTAACCACATGCTGTTCTCGCCCTGCCCTGCTACTCTAACGGCGCATTTGCAACCACATGGCCGAGCTGCGGCTCTGGCTGGCTGCCTGGTTGACCACATCATCAAATGCGAAATGCAAAAGCAACTTAATTGCCACTGCACCACATCTTCCTAACCCACCGCACCACACTACACTACAACGGCTGGGGCCGAACCCGAAGCCGAAACCAATAAGCCTGCATACGTCGATTAGTTGCACTTGAATGCAATAACATAGCCCCACTATTGAAAGGGAATGGAAGGGAGGGTGAAAAAGAGTTGGGGAAATTGTTTAGGTATATGCCGAGATAGCCACAGACGGGCCCATTTAAGCCACGTCTTAAGAAGCTTTCGTGTAGGCCCCTCTCGTTTGGCATCTACTACAATGGCTAACCATAAACCGCCACAATGTTCCAATGCATAGTAAAGTAAAAATTCACAATGATGTAAAAGTATTCAATTTAATAAAGTACGTATTTTTTAAACAATTATTTTTGATTCTTATTTTATAAATCCAAAAACAACAAATTAAAATATTTTTTACTTTTATTTTATTTGTCTTTAAATAAGGGCCTGTTTTTCAACGTTAAACCCTATATAAGAGAGCTGCACAATTATGTTTTACAGAGTGCTTGCTCAAATTCAAAACAAAATACTTCAGTGTCAAACATTTTTGATATTACGACATGCAATAGAACTAATATTATACAAGCCAAATAGGACCAAAACATTCAAAACACAACTGAACCATACTGAACTAAAGGCATACTGAAGGGAAACACAAAATGTTTTGAACAATTTGTTGCTGTTCACTAAAACTTCAATTAAAAATGTATCGAAAAAAAGCTATTAAAACACAATCGTAATTTAATCACACAATATTTTTAAAATAGCGAAACCCGTCCTTTGACCGAAAGCTGCTTGCTATAGTTTGACAGTATATATAATCAACAAATGGCGCTTATTCGGTAGCAATAATATACTCAAGACATATTGCCAAAGCAGGCGTTCGTGTGACAAAATTTTGGTGCATTGGTTAATGCACAATATAATTCGCTCTTGCTTTCTGCAATTAAAATATATTATACATTTTTCAGACAGCCTACATTTTGAATTGCTCTTATAACTTGTATATGAAATTTTAAGTCGATTTTTAGGCGTTAAAGGGGGCGTGGCCAAATTCTAAAACAAATATGATCTGCTGGCAATATAGAGGAACATACATACCAAGTTTGGTGTCTCTAGCTCTCATAGTCTCTGAGATCTAGGTGTTCACACAGACGGACGGACAGACAGACGGACATTGCTATATCGACTTGGCTATTGATGCTGATCAAGAATATATATACTTTATAGGAGCTGCCACGCCTCCTTCTGCCTGTTACGCACATATTCTTTGAAACAAGCTTAATAGACCCCAGAACTTTTTTTTAAGTACGGCGTCTAGTTAAAAATTGTCGGAAAGGCTATAGTCGAGATCCCGACCATAGGATACCCGTAATTACTTCAATATACGTAAAAGTTTGCGATTCAGTGGGATATTAGATAATACTAATAGATAACGGTAATTACCGTATTATCTTAAAAACAGTGGGTGTGGTGGTTTTTCGCGATTTGCGGTGGCGGAGGGGGGCGTGGCCTTAACTTGAAACAAACTTGATCTGCGTGGGTAAAAATCTGTGTTCCAAATTTGGTTACTCTATCTCTCATAGTCTCTGTCATCCCTTTGTTCATACAGACAAACAAACTGTTTTTCGCAATTTGCGGGGGCGGAGGGGGGCGTGGCTTAAATTTGAAACAAACTTGATCTGCCTCTTATAGATCTATTCGCTCACACGGATGGACAGACACACATGGCTATACCGACTCGGCTATTGATGTTGATCAAGAATATATACTCTTAATAGGGTCGGAGATGCCTCCTTCTCCCTGTTACATACGAACACAATATACTCTTTTACTTATTTTTTAAGTAACGGGTAGAAATATTAAATAAAGTGGGTTGAAATTTGTTAAGGTTAAAAAAATACCTATTACAATAAATTTTAGTTTAAGCTCTATCCTTTTTTCACAAACATCTTGAACCCCTTTCGCAGACAAATGTTTATTTTGCACAATCAACTTTATCAACTTTATTTATATTCATATATTCAAATTTATTTTAGTTTTATTGTTATTTAACGCATAGAAGACGATCATTTTCATTTAAAGATATTGTCAAAATATAATTTTGAATGGTTATTAATGACGTTTGAACGTTTTACTTGGTTTCTATGTACGTATGTATAGCGTACAAAGTGCAACCACTCTATAATAAATATTTTTATTTAATTTGTAATGAATATAGGAATATTTTTAAAAGTTTTTTAGTTTCTCTCCGTTGCCGTAGTCTATGCTGCCCATAATACGAGTTTACAGATCTCTGGCTGAGAACTTGACCCAAACCAAGCTTTGTTGCCTGCAAAGATATCAGTTGACAGCTGTGCCACCTGACGCCGCTTAGCTGACCACTAACTGTAGTACCACTAACTGAGTCACAGACCGCAACGGTACGTCGCCTGGCAACAGATTTCAAATATTTGCGTAGCCCAAGCGGCGCTTGAACTATGTACATCTTGCTATAATCTTCCTCCCCCCTCACCATCAGCACGCTAGCTTATTTGCCAGCTTGCCGTAGATGCGAAGCCGCCTTCACCGCATTCCACGCAACAACGGCCATGAATTTTGCATTTTCTATGTGTATACCCAAGTATTTTTAGAGCTGTTTGACCAGGCCTGTGATTCATCAAAAGAGCGGCGACAGCTGACAGGCCAACTGGGCGGCAAAGCGGCAAGGCAACAGGGCTGACAGCAACAGCTACGCATGGAAATAAATTTAACAAAACTACAATAAACATAGACAGTGACAATAGAACAGCGAATAGCGAACTACTAACACCGAACATCGAACCCAACGCACTGGCAACGCCACCTCAAGCCCCGCCAAGCCGCGCTCCATGCGTCATATGCCAGAGGAAACACCTGAGGCGCACGGGAATTGCCGATGCTCATTAGCCCAACCGAAGCAGTTGACAAAGCGTAGTCAAAAAATAAATAAATAAAAAAAAATACCGATGATGGTGGAGGGAAATAAAAAGTAAAACAAACCGAATTTTGAATGCCCTGTCACAAAAAGTTTGTTAACAGCTTGATATGCCGTTCCTCAAACCAAATACCCACTAGAGTTGGACAATATTTACTCCACTATTACTAATGGCTACTATTTTAAAGTAAATGTGACTGCTCTAACAAAATAGTATACCTAACAGGGACAAAATCACTGAATGTTCTATCAGATCATTTCATATATAAAACCAAGTTTAATGCATATTCTATCAGTTTGGTTACGCTATCTCATAAAACCAAAAAAGTTTTTCGTACTAAATCGTGATTATCGACCGATCGAAAAATGTATATATTTAGCTAACAGGTAATATCTTCCAAGCCTTTCAGCCAAAATTTATGTTTGATATACCAAAAACGTAAAAATTTACGTAATACAACATACTCATAGAGCGTTAGAGCCGTTTGGACAGAAATGTAAGCTAAAAAACTTCATTTCACCTGTAAAATGTTACCTGAGTACTTAAGAAAAAAGGTAGGCCTAAAAGCCCTTAAACACACCTTTCCAATAATATAAAGAACATATCTCTAGCTTCTATTGTTTTGAAACTGTTGAGATTGCAATTTTAGCGGGATTTAGCGTTTTCCCGCTAAACTAGCGGTTATTTCAAAAAGTCGTAGAACAAACATTTTTAGATTTTCGAAATGGAATAAATCCCTATCATTACATCTTAACCTTTTTAGCGCTTTGATCCAAACAGACAAACAAACAAACTGACTTTTCATTTCATTTTGAGAAGTCCACTAAAAATTTTAAATTTGTTTATCTTTTGAACTAGTTATCGGATTTGGGTGATCGAGGTATCAACGAGGTATCAACGCGTAAATTTAATAAAATTTATAAAAAAAATAAAAATTTTAACAAAAGGCCCCGACAGCCCCATTAGCTGCAATCATTGAAATTTTTCCCTCCCATTTACACCCCGTATCTCATGACCCAGGCGAGTTAGAAAAGTTTTAGTATGCCATTTTGTAAGCTAGGACTAAACCATTTGATCGGTATATAACTTGATCTGATCCGACAGTCATTGCAAACTTTCCAAATTAGCTGTATATGTTGCTAGTCGGCTTTCGCACCCTTCGTGCTGCTTTCGTCACTAGCGCGAACTGCCGTCCGCAGTGATTCTATAGTGTACATTTGGACAACACTAACTGATTGAATTCGAAATTTATGTAAAGAAAACTGAGTTTAATGATTATAATTAATTAACATAAACATATTAATGATATGCTTTAACTAAAAGTGCATAAATCAGATTATAGCAAATACCTATGTCCTTAACAATACCGAGAACAGTTAAATGATTCACCTGTTTAGCAAATAAATATGTATGTGTGTTTTTCCCTAACTAAACAGAGTTTTTTTTATCTGAAGGCCTAGTTATACTGGATCGTGGAATGCAAAACTCCACAAAAAAAAACAGTACAAAATTTTTCAACATAACCAATCAGATTTTCTATACATTTATATAAAAATTATTTTTAAAAAAAAAAGTATTTTGAGTGATTAGAGAGGGATTAGAGATTAACAAGAAAAACATCGATGATTTGAATTAAACATTTGTCAAAAATGGAAAACATCGATGCATCGATGTTTCTCCACCTCTAGACCTGAGCACATCTTCAAGGATCGATTAGTAAAAACGAGGACGTCCAATATTCAATCCGACTTCATCTCCGACAGGCAGAGATGCTACTTATTCAAGCAGTACAAATTTGACAGTACTGGACATTTATCCAGCTGGATGAATAATATATAATTTTCACAACGGGTATTCTTTCCGTTCCTACACTTGTATATAAAAACTATGTTTTTTTTTGCTACAATAACAATGTAAACTGGTTCAAAACCCCTAACACAGAGTAACAGGCTATTTCCACGACCCCTCACATTTGCTCACATTTGAATCTGGCCCATATTTGGCTCTCCACGACCAAATGTGAAGCTGTAAAGATATTTAATATTCACCCAAAGCCAATCAGCTGTTCGGTTTCGGTGCACAAATTATAAAAAGCTGACAATAAGAACATTTTAATATTTATTTTGATATTATCATTGGAGCAAATTTAAAGCCTATTGTTTTTATTGAAAAAAACAGCTGGTTAAGGTGATACTTGATTTTTTTCACGAGTTTATCGATAAACATCGCGTGTTCGATAACAAGATACTGAAATTCGCCGGGGCGAATAACAAAAAATCTTCACATTCATTATGAATGAGCCAAAATGATCATTCGGATTTTGTAATGAAATGAAGTCCACATTCGGGCCGAATGATGAAAATGGCGTCGAATGAGCCAAATGTGCTGTCGAAATAGGCTATAAGTTATATGCATATAGACTCTATGTATTATAGAGCCATATATGGCTTACTATTTTTCCCCCTTAGTGCATAGATTTTTTTTCCTAAACTATTTACCGCAAAAAAAAATTCTTCAAATATATGTTATAATAATCTAAATAAGCACATATTTCCATAAAAAAATGGTTTCCTTATTGTTTCCATGCATATGCAGTGGAGGGTTCATAATTTTTTTTTAAAGCTATGACTATGAATTGTATTTAGGAGTATGGTAAATATTAGATTATGAATTTGGGTTTCTCTTTTTCCATTTTTTTTTTTGTAATGTAATAATATACATATACATATGTATGATTCATATTTATGTACGAGTGATTTACAGCTTTAAATACTGTGGGGCTTATAGCCCAAAAATCTCAAATTAATGGCAAATTTGCGTGCACGTTTAATTCACACTAAAAAAAAAACACAGTAAAATTAGATTGACTTGAAAAGCCGAAGATGAAATACCCTCTACCATTCGAATTGCTTTGCTCTAATAACGTAAGCATCAAAAAAATCATTTAGCATGTATGTACATATATCCTCTAACATGACGCGCATTTTAAGCAAATTTGCAAAGTACTCTTTAAGAAATAAAACGTAATGGGCAATACCCCTTAATTTCTGGCGTAAATTGATTTCCGGATCCAAAAAACAAAAACAACAATTAAATATTGTTTGTGCTGCGTTATCTATGCTTACCACATCGAACTACGCATACGCTTTCTCAAGGCTGTCTGAATCATTCATTGAACAATGCACTCAGCCAAAAACAAAATCGTGTCGAAATACTAATGATGATATCATAAGGTAAACAAATGGTTTGTTTTGTTATTAACTTAAGAAAGAAATCTCTAATACAAACAGCTGTTTTGAAGCCTTGTGGCAACGCTGAATGCATTTATTAAGCTGCGATGGCACACACACATATGTTTTGGTCTTATTTTCACTCTTATACAAATGAGCATGTTCAGCGATGCCAGTTAATTGCGACGTGTACATACATACATACATATGTACATACATACATATGTACATGCATATTTACATATACACATTCATACATTGATCTTAAACAGCTGTTTGGTATGCACATAAGAGACTTTACGTCAAACAAAAAGCAAAAATATGACTCGTGCCAATAGCGAAATTGTGTTTAAATTTGTATTTTAGCATTTCATACTAAATTTGTTCTGCTGCTCGCTGCCAATTGACATGTTTTCGACCCGAAAATGGCGATATCAAAGTTGTCGTAAATTTTTTTAGTGTCATCACAGCTTACAATGTACAAACAGATACATACATAAGTACATATACACATACGGATAATCCCAACAGCTTTAATATAGTACTTTTAGTGATACAATCCAATTTAATTGCTCTAATAAAAACAATTTGCTTGGCAACAGACGTTAAATGCGACGTAAGTCGACAGATCGCTTAATTCAACACGTCATGCGGAACAAGTACACATAAATGAACTACAATGTATATCACATGTGTGTATCTGTATGTATTTTTGCATATTTACATACATACATAAATGTACATAACAATGTTTCCTTTTTGTCTGGTTGCCGTTGTGCCAAAATTATGACAATATTATGAGACCCTTTCTAAGAAAGAACTTATATAAAAACAAAATGCAAAGCATTAGGAAAATACATGCATATGTATGTATCTACATATTTAAGTAGACACAGTGGCTCTTAGCTTATTTGACCCACAACTCTTACATACTTAAATTTTAATACATTTTTCTTTTCATCCGAAGGGACACAAATCAAAATAAAAATATTAATAAATGTTGAAATTAAAGCGAAATATTTTCATTATATTTTTATTTAATGTATTAAATCTGCATTAAGCAATAAAAACAAAACATACGTACATAGTTAAAAATGTAGTGGGTCAAATATGCTGAGAGCCACTGTATGTACGTATTTACACACATGTGTAAATATTTACCATGTATTAATGTAGCTATACGTCAGACCTGACACGGTCATAGTCACACCCGCACTGACCGAGTCGCGCATACTGTCGCTGTCGCCGTCGAATATCGTTTGAAGATGACGCTCGGTCGTTGCGCTGCCAGACGTTCTGGCTCGCTCAGGGGTTGGTGGATGCGTTAACTATTAAGGTGCGGGGCGACATTGAACAAGCAAGCGAAGCAGCAAACATCAACGAACGAAGCACGAGACGTGACGAGAGAATTTCAATCGCAGCTGGGTGATAACGTCGTCATCGTTGCCAGAGTTACGCAGGCCAATTATAATTTATGCACAACACACACACGCACACTCAGCCATAGGCAATCAACTCGTTCACTCGCGCGCTCTCTCTATGTCTCTCATTTACCCACTCTCTCTTAACATCAACATACATATTTGCACATTTTTTGTTGCTATATTTTGCGCGCTCACTTATGTAAACTTTTCTCTCATTCGCTCATTACAGCAGCAGCAGCGACAACGACGACGCGTCTGGCTGGGAGCGCGGTGGGCGATCTGTACTTCGGTTACGTTGCGCTCAGCGTTAGTAAGCTTTTGACAATTGACAACGCGAGACGCTTAACGTGCACGGTAGTTAATAACGTCGACGGCAACGCGTTGCTGCTGTCGACGCAGTCGTCGGTGAACGCAATAATAATAAAAATAAACAAAAAAACAAAAATATCTAAACCGCAACTACAATTTTTGCATAGCCAAAATGCAACGCACAAACATTGAGTTCGAGCGTCAACGTCATCTGGCCAATTGGCTAGTGAAGAGCAGTCCGCATATGGCAGCTGCTGCAGCGGCGAGCGCAGCGCCACCCACAGCAGGAGCGAATGGGAGCACTGGAGCTTCAGTGGTAGCATCAATGGAGGGAGGGGAGTGGCAGCTGCAGCGCAAGTCGTACCCGGCAACAGCGCTTCTGCCTGTAACGGTAAGTGAAGCGATAGGGGAAAGGGTGAGGGTACGAATATATATGGAAATAAATGTGTGTATGTGATTACAAATGTGATTCATACAAACACAACCGTACACACATATACATATATAAATGCATGTGAAAATACATACATACTATTTTGTGAGGCAAAGGCAAGGCACGCGCGAGAAATAGCGAGTGAAAAAGGCGAGAGAGAGAGTAAAAGAGCGAGAGAGTCGTGTTGATTTGTTTGATTCTGCTCATTACTTGCATGTGGTGGTTGTTGTTGCTTTCGCATGCATTTTCCTATTCTCTCTTCCTCTTTAACGGCGCGCGCGTCGTTCGCTTCGCGTAATTCCACACAAACGTGACGACAACGCCGAGCGTACACCTCTCTCTCCGCCCACCCGAAAGCCGAGCACTTGGCACAGTTGTTGTAGCTGTTGCTGCAATTGATATTTCACAAAAGATAAGCAAAATTTCAAAACGTTTACTTTTTTCTTGTTTTTTTTTTATTTTTGTTTTATTGTACAATAATTTCGCTGTGATTTTGCGTTGCGCTGCTTCAGCTGCTGCCTGGCTTTGCCCGCTTGCAGTTGTACTCACATGTACTTATTAAGTATACAAAAAAAATTAAGCCAAATGTCTGCAATTAGTGTGAGTAATAGCATAAGCGACCCATAAACCATCTACATCAATACAATAACAACAACAGCAGCAGCAACTACAGCAGAAACACCGACAGGCAACAGGCAATGGGCAGCAATCGAACAATAAGCAATCAAAATCAAGATATTAACCTTTAATTGCGTTGAGGAGTTGTTAGTTTATGAAATCTCATATAAAATACAATACATGTACATATGTATGCACATATATATCTATGTACAAGTTTTGTTTGTATGCATCAACATGTAGTATGTATTGTACACATAACAATTGCAGGCGTACTTGACTCGGTAATAAACTATAAATAGAACATTAAAGTCAAGTGCTTGCTCACCTGAGGAAATACATGATATTCTCTTAATAATAAAAAGGAAATACATTTTTACTTGACAGCAAAAAATACCACAATAATAATACAGTAGACTCACGTAAATACGGATATTTTAGTTTGATGTACAGTGATCTATTATAAGTTCTATAAAGTTGAGATTTTAATGTTTTTCTATACAATGCATTTAATTAATTTTCAATCACTATTTATATTTGAATTACCTGCTTTTGTTAACTGATTTTCGAACTCCTAAACAACCTATCCTATTTTTTTCTCCATCCATTATCCATTGGTTAAAATCTGAAACGTGTACATGTCAATTTAATTAGATCTTAGCTGAAATTTGTTTTTTTTTTTGATTATTTTAGGTGAATGTACGAATAAATGGACAGATAAATAATATATTTGTTTTTCAATATTCCATCTTAAAATGTAAATTAAATTATTAAGAATTTTAAAAAGTCACGTACTTGTTATTTCACTCACACACGCATACTCATAGAGCGGCATATCTGGTTTCGTAGAAAGTTCGTTCACACTAATTTAAAAACAATGAGTGAATGGACTTTGTTCTGTTTACAAAAGTTAAACCCGATATTAAACAAGAATAATAAAATATAAACGGTGTGTAGCTCAATATAATTATACCCGTTACGTAACAAACAATTCTTATATTTATATTTTTTTCTAATTACATCAATATAAAAAAGTTGAATGAAATATAAAGTCATTGGAGTATTTTTACAAATTATTGGTAATTTTACCTAGGTCGCGGCCCTCACTTTTCAGGCCCGGCACGACCCGAGCCGCTATTAAAAACAGGCACGAACCAGCACGATACTTTTTGTGTAGCCCGAGCGCGACACGGCCCGTCACGAATTTCCTAAAACAGTTTGCTTCATTTATAATTGTTCAATGTCTCTCTAGGTAGGTAAAAAATTAACATTCTGCAAATAAAAATTCTAAAAGTACGAAAACTCCTAACAGTAAAGGGAAAGCAAACAGACTTTGTGATATTTTTGATTGTACATCGTTAATTTTAGGTGTGTTTCGTGCCTCAAATTGATCACCTATGTCCAGTTTTAAGATAACATTCTAATAAGATTAGTCAAAAAACGAAACTGAATTAGTATAAATGACTCTGTAAGCGATCAAAACAATCTTTATTATATATTTTAATAGCAAATATCATAAAAAGGTATCAAGTTCTCTATAAAATCATTAACAGTATGCGATACCTTTTGGTAGATTCATTAATTAAATTTATTGTCAATTAAGACCTGATCTTACTTTTATTAGAACGTAATTACAAATACATCTTTTTTTTTTAACATTTATTTATTCAACCAAATTTAAAAGAAGAATCGTACGATATTATATTTCTGCAATCAAAATTTAAATGATTGCAGCTAATGACGTTGTTGGGGCCTTTGGTAAATTTTTTTATTCTATAAGATAATTAAATTTGAAATTTTTAGTGGACTTCTCAAAATGAAATGAAAAGTCAGTTTGGCTGTTAGATTTGGTGATGGGGATTATTCCATCTCGAAAACCTAGAAATGTTTGTTAAATGACTTTTTGAAAAATCCGCTAGTTTAGTGGGTTAATGCTAAATCCCGATAAAATTGAAAAAAAAAATACATTCGGCACTGCGTAAAAACTAAGTTTTATGTAATAAGAAGCTCAACCTTGCATGGTGCAAAATGTAATTTTTCATTAAATTTTATATATTGTTTTAAATTTATATATTAAATTGAAATATTGTGTATCAGAAATTTTTCTTTAAATTTTAATCTTATTTGTTTTGGAATTTGCATTAAGTGCCTAGTTTATAGTTTTAAGGGAAAGTTACACTGGAATCGAAACGACCGCGGAATGAGAAAATGTATATTGCCAAAATGTATGCAGTTTTGAGTACTTGGAGTTTTTCATTCCTCGGTCGTTAAGCTTCCAGTGTAACTTTGCCTTTAAGCAAAATACTTTATCCATTTTTAAATGACATTTGATTATCGATTGTCGATATGTATTCTTATTTTTTTATTGAATTCTGCACTGCATTTTACCACTGTGCAATCGTTTGGACTGAAAATTGGCTGCGCTTGGCAACAGCTGTAAGTCAACTATTTGCTATTCGCGTTTACTGTTCATTTCTGTGTATGTGTGTACATGTGTGTGTGTATCAGTTTGTGTGGGATTTGCCCCAATGCATACGGGGCGACAATTATAAATATATACATATCTATATAGTACTTAATAATACTATTGCCTCACTAATGCACTCGCTTTGGGCCTGCCTACCTGTGTTTTGTCATTGTTCTTGCAGGTGCCCCACCTGGCGCACATCACGGGCCATTGGCGATGACTGCCACAGCAGCTGAGGCACGTAAACCCGTTGCGTCGCTATAACTCCCACGCACTCAACATGTTCTCCGTGGCGGACTTCGAGAATGCGCGTCTGGCGCGTCGCAATGAGATCGAGTTGAAGCAGCGTCTGGCGCGACGCCAGCGCAACAGCGCAAATGGCAGCTATGGCTTAGGCGGCGGTGATGCAGGTGGTTGCACTGCCAGTAATGGTTACGGTGGCTACAGTGGCTTTTGTGGCGCACTTAATGGCGGCGATTACTCCACTGGCGACAGCAAGACATCCAAATGCAGCAGCAGTAGCGAGGTGAGTATTATAAATATGCATTGCATTCAATTTGAATGACGCTCTTCATCTTTTTGCTGCTGTTAATAGGAACCTCTATCTGCGGATGTATTCCTCGAGCGGTATTCGCTGCCCCGTGTTGTGCGCATCTTGTACACCAGCAAGAGCTCTAATGAGACGCTGCAGTCCAGTTCATCGCATGGATCGTCCACAGCCGCATCGAGCAGCTCCTCGGCGGGCTTAAAGCAGCAGCCCAGGAACAGCAATGATGCTGGTACTGGCACCGGCACTACATCATCGTCTAGTGGTGGCAGTGGCAACCACCATCACCACACCAATCACAGCAACAGTATCCACGTTCCATCCAGTCACGATGAACTCTTTTTGCTCTACAGGCTGGTGCGACAGCGTCATATTTACCATGGATACAATGCCAAATCTCAGGCATCTCAGCGCAAGAAAATTGTTTTGATACCCCAGGAGTTTTCAGGTGAGTAACGCAATTGATATTCAAACAAAGGCAATGAATCATCATCAATAGAAATGAATGAAATTAAATTTTAAGATATTTGGAAAACTTGAAAATATACTATACATACGACATATAATAATATGATTCATAGAATGATCAGTCCACTAAGAATTTAAGAATAGGGTCAACAATGTAAGATCAAAAATACTCGTAATAATAATGAGTTTTACTGAAAAGATAGATCTACCATGCAAAGAATCCATCAGTGCAATGAAAATGACAATATTGGATGGGACAAATTCTTAATGTCTGACAACCAGTAAGCGTTCTTTTTGGTTATCCTTTGCCTTGGACCATAAAATTGTTTACTTCTCGAAACTGAATTCTATCTTTTTTTTTTATAGCTCAACATTATTTACATATAGTATGACTACAAAATTAAAATTCATTATTTAATAAATTAAGATATTATTCATTAGCAAGTTTTATAGGATTAAAAAAATTGAAGAATTAATAAAAACATTTGAGAAAATAAAATCACTGCAGTCGCGCTAGTGATAAAAGCAGCACGGAGAGTGCGCAAGGCGACTAGCAATATATAAAGCTAATAAGGAAAATTTGCTACGACTGTCCGATCAGATCGAGTTATATACCGATCGGAAAGTTTAGTCCTAACTAACAAAATGGCGTACTAAAACTTTTGCTAACTCGCCTGGTTCATGCGATAAGGGGTGTAAGTGGGAGGAACAAATTGAAATGATTGCAGCTAATGGAGTCGTTGGGCCATTTAGTAACATTTTTTTAAATTCTTATCAAAAATACACGTCGATTGATACCTCGATCACCCAAATCCGACAACTAGTTCAAAAGAAAAGCTTAGATCTAATGATGGGGATTTGTTGCCCTTCAAAAATCTAGAAATGCTTGTTCTACGACTATTTGAATTTTCCGCTAGCTTAAAGGGAAAACGCGAAATCCCGCTAAAATTGAAACCCCAGATAAGTTTACCATAATAACTTAAAATAAAAATATAAATTAATAAAAAGAAAACACGAAAATTGACATTTGGAAAAAGCTCACCCTTTTTGCGCACAGTGCAGAATTCCAATTTTCGTGCTTTTTTTTTTTAGTAATGTATATTTTTATTTAAAATTTTTAGTTTAAACTAAATTTTGTTCGTCACGGTATTTGATATCAGAAGTTTTGGGGCTAGAAATTGCTTTCGTCACTAGATTTTTACCTTATGTAGAGGCTTTTTTTGTGGGTGTATATTTCTTTTAATTTGGGTTTTGACCATTTTAATTGTTGAGACTCGGAACCCAATATTGTTAAATTTGTGTTGCTATATCGCTAATAGTTTTAATATTGTATATTTCAAGTATCCTGGGAATGAGACGAAAGTCATTTAAATTAGAAGACGCTTCTTAAGGTTATCCCAATTTATTTAATTGGTCTATTTTATATTTTGGTGTTGCAAGATTTTAAATACGTATTGCAAAACAAACAGTATATTTTTAATAGTTCTAATTACTATACTTTACTGACTTGTTGTTTGTTTTTAGCTTATTAGCGTGCTGAATTGCTTTTATTGACTATTTGGTAATAGGATTTAAAACGGTTACGTAATTTAAGTGCTTAACTTGCAGTATTCTCATGACTTATTCATGACATGGCTCAAACAGTTGGCTAATTTTAGTATTTACTGAGCTGTTCAACCATTTAAGTGGGTCGCATAGGTGGAGTGTAGAAGTTATGAGTTTCGGTTCGGTTTGATTTGTTAATGTGCGTGATAGAGTGACATACTGGATGACTGGCAGACATTCAGACAGACTGTGTTACAGTAGAATAATCACAACAATTGCTCATCTCTATTATTATGCAAGTTTATTTTGTTGTGGCTTGCCCATTGTTGGCTCCATGTGACTTTTCACAGCCACTTGTAGCCACGAGTCGCAAACCGAACCAATGCAATGAGCTAATATTATGCAATTAGCTGTTGCTGTTGCTGCGGCTGCTGAGCTAACAGTTTACATGGTTACACCAGTGTTGCCAGAAAAGGCTAGGCTAAACTGCACCCAAAACAAAATTATTTGTGCCTTAAGTTATTTTATTTAATTTTAAAACAGGAGTGTAATCATTATAAGTTTTATAATAAAACTCAAGAAATAATCATTATTTTATGATCAGGGACCGTAAATATTGATTTTTTTTTAAAATACAAAATATACTCACTTGTAATGGATGTAGAACAAACTAGCTACACAAAATCTTTAGTTTTGTACATTCTCTGCATTTCTCCCATGAATTTAAAATTCTGATTTTACAATTTTCTTCACCGATAATTATTATATAATTATGATTATAATCATTATTTTGATAGATAAAAAATAAAAATCATTTATTATCATTATTTTTGATAAAAAAAAATAAAACTCAAAAATAACACTAGTCAAATTTGAACTTTTTGGCTATTACAAGAACCAAACCAACTTTTTTTTTGAGGATATGGGGCCACAAACGACGGAAAATATTTTTTTCTATGGTGAGATTTATTTTTTAGAATTTTTTAAAATTTGGCTTCCTTTAATATTTTTTTTCAGAGGTGCGCCCATATTTGTCATCATTACTCGAGAATGCCGATTTTGAAAAGCTTCACTTTTTCTGAAAGCTAATGAATATATCTATAATTCATTTTTACAAAGTTTAAGACTTAAACCAGTAGTTAAAGAGATATCAATTCTTGAATTAAGAAAATTATGAATTTTTTTGTATCTATTTTCTAAGTTTTTTTTACTTTGAAATTCGAGGAAAGTCAAAAGACCATTTATTACATTTTTTTGTTTTATTTGCATAGCTGCGATAATTACGCGTCATTTAAGATATGATTCATTAAAATCTATGGAGGGACGGCGATATAATATTATTTTGTGTTCAGGCATGTTTTTGTCGATTTTTTTAAATTCCTTGTAAAGCGGCATGACCTTTAGTATGAAAATTTTTGTTGTGTTTTTGAGATATCGTAACCAAACTCACAGAATTTGAATTTGTTATTGTGTTACATTATGACCAAAGTTGGTTCAAATCGGTTAACTATATCATATAGTTGCCATAGGAACGATCGGTGGAAAATCCATCTTTAGTATGAAAAGTTGTGTTATTTCTTGACATATATCGACCAATCGCATAGGTTGTATAAATGGTAATGTGTTATAAATCCCTGCCAAGTTTGGTTCAAATCAGATCACTATTCAATATAGCTGCTATAGGAACGATCGGTTAAAATCCACCTTAAGTATGAAAATATTTTTTATTTTCTAAGATATTTTAACCAAACTCACAAATTGTGTATTCTATGTTGTCCTTTATATCTTCACAAATTTTGGTTCGAGTCTGTTGCCTATATCTTATAGCTGCCATAGGACCGAACGGTACAAAACCAAGTTTTAGTATAAAAAAATTTTTATTTTTGGACATATCTTAATCAAACTCATGAATTGAGTATCTTTAATTGCTCTCCACATCCTTACAAAATTTGGTTAAAATCGGACCACTATAACATATAGCTGCCATGGGACTGATCAGTCGAAAATCAACCTTTGCGAAAAACTTGTTTCATTGTTTATATGCTAATAACTTAGCCGTCTTTCCATAGATTTTTATCGGCAAACATACTTAACGATGGGTAATTAATATAGCTATATATATGGATATCTAAAAAAAAAACACAAAAAACTTTCATACTAAAGGTCATGCCGCTCTACAAGAAAGTCAAAAAATTGACAAAAACATGCCTGGACACAAAATAATATTATATCGCCGTCCCTCCATAGACGCGTAATTAATGCAGCTATGCAAATAAAATAGAAAATAAAATGTTATACATTTTTTTCGACTTTTCCTCGAATTTTGAAGTAAAAAAGCTAAGAAAACAGCTCAAAAAAAAATCATAATTTTCTTAATTCAACAATTGATATCTCTTAAATTACTGGTTTAAATCTTAATCTATGTATTAATGAATTATAGATATATTCATTAGATTTTAGAAAAAATAAAATTAAAAAATAAAATCGGTTTTGGCACTTTCGAGTAATGATGACAAATGTGGGTGCACCTCTGAAAAAAAAGTAATAAAATAAAGACAGATTTTTAAGAAATTCTAAAAAAAAATCTCACCATAAAAAAAAAATGTTTTTCGTCGTTTGGGGCCCCAAATCGATCCAAAAAAGTAGGTTTGGTTCTTGTAATTTTTGGCAGTTGTCTAGTGTAATGATTGTAAATGATTTTTATTTTTTTTGATCAAAATAAAACTCAAAAAGGAATAGGATCCTTAATATTCGTCCATGAAGAACATGTGATGAATCATATGAAAGGTATTAAATCATAGATCGGCGAAAAGTTTAACACAAAAGTCATTAGCTCTTGATGTGTTTTATTTTGATAAAAATAAAAATCATTTATTATCATTATTTTTGAGTATTTTTTTTTAATCAAAACAAATGATTATAAATTATTTTTATTTCTAAAATAATTAATACTGGTGAAGAAAATTGTAAAAATCATCATATAATAATCATTTAAACGTGATTTTTAAAATAAAAATTATAATAGTTACGGTCCCTGCTTATGATAACTTTTGATCAAAAAAATAAATATCAGGAATAATCATTATTTTTGAGCAAAAAAATAAAACTCATAGAATAATGATTATTTATTGAGATTTATTTTGTTTTGAATCAAAATCAAATTTAAGGTGTTATTTTAACCAACCAACTTGAGTTTTATTTTTGATTAAAAAAAATTTGCTACGTCTGTTCGATCAGATCAAGCTATATACCGACCGAAAGGTTGAGTCCTAACTTACCAAATGAAAAAAAACGACCTAAGTGGGACGGCAAAATTAAAATATTTTATTTGTTAATAATTTTTATCAAATATACGCGTTGATTGATACCTCAATTACCCAAATCCTACAACTGGTTCAAAAGATAAATAAATTTGAAATTTTTAGTGGACTTCTAATAATGAAATGAAAAGTCAGTTTGTTTGTCTGTTTGTTTGTTTGTATTAAAGCGCTTAAGAAGCTTAAATTTAATGATAGGGATTTATTCCTTTTCGAAAATCTAAAAATGTTTGTAACGATTTTTATTTATTTCCAATATGTTATAATACGCAAAATTTCGGATTTTTTAGACCCCGTACTTAAAAAAAGTACAGGGGTCTATTGGGTTTGTTTTACCGAATATGTGCGTAACAGGCAGAAGGAGGCGTGGCAGACCACATAAAGTATATATATTCTTGATCAGCATCAATAGCCGAGTCGATATAGCAATGTCCGTCTGTCTGTCTGTCTGTCTGTATGAACACCTAGATCTCGGAAACTATGAGAGCTAGAGACCCCAAACTTGGTATGTGGGTTCCTCTATATTGCAAGCAGATCAAGTTTATTTCAAAATTTGGCCATGCCCCCTTAACCGCCTGCAAATCGACATAGAAAATTTCATATCGAAATTATAAGATTTTGCACAGACGTAGATATAATTGTCCTTGATTTTTGATAAAACTTTCAATCCGATGGCAAAGTAAATAGCGAAAATATTTAAATAATAAATTTCGCTGTTTAATTCGTTGATGGCGCGTTAGCAGTAATTAAAACTTAAGTAAATAACTTGATAAAATAAAAAATTGTATTAAAATATTATATCACAAATTTGCGTCCAATCGGTCGTGCGCTTACAATGTTCTGAGTCGCGGAGACGGACGGTGCTCGTGGGTTCGAGTCCTGCCGTGGGCGAAAGATTTTTAATTTATTTATGTTCGAATTCAATTTCATTTTATATCAAAACAAACTCAGTGCTTATTTTAAATGTAATATTAACATTAAATGTTAAAATATAATTTATTTCTTTTACTTTGTAATTAAGCACTAAAACAGGCAATATGGCCATTTGGGAGGTTGAACGCATAAGTGCGAGTGGCTCAACACGTTGAACCTCTGCCAGTTAAAATTTTTTGCAACTTTGTTGCGGGTTCGATTCCCAGCGTGAACAACTTTTCTTTCAGCTAATATTAATCTATTTTTTTAATTTTACAATTTATTGAAATTATTATTTATGAATGTTATATTGACA
>NW_022995372.1:29284196-29302260 GCF_004354385.1 Drosophila innubila
AGTTATTATTTCAAGTACAATCAGATAATAGTATGCAGTAGTTTTGTTGGGTAGATACTTTTAAAGTACTTTTAATATATATTAAAATAAGTAACGATCAGGATCTCGACTATAGCCTTTCGACTAGTTTTTATATTAATTTGAATACGTTCATCACAAATTTGCATATTTGACTTTTAGGGCATGAAATGGCTTTACCTCGTAAAGAGATATTGCTAAATATTTTTTAACATCAACATTTCATATCCCTTATTTTGGGGAATTTTTCTCATAAGAATATTTAATTTGCTAGCTGCTAGCTATATAAGACAAAGTTAGATAAATGTGTTTACTATTTATGGTTCCTTGATTTCGTGAAAACACTTACGGTAAAATGCTCGTTTCATTGGAACTTTGACATCAAATCCCAAAGAAACCTTCGGTCAAGGAAAAGTGTTAATTGAATGAGCATTGAGTTAATAATGGAATTCTTAGTATCATCAATGGCTCTCATCATCATTTAATTCCACCCTATACTTTCCATTTCCCTCCCAGAATAACCCTTCTAAGATGGGAGGACTATAACTTGATTGCAATGACGCACAAAAAGTCAAAATACATTATTGATTTCAATTTGAAATTTATATTTTTTTCTGCTTTTGTTATTTGTTTCAGTCGTTGTGTTTGTTTTGTCTGTATCCTTTGGGGAAGTCATTGTCAACATAATTTGTGCACAAAGGTAATCACAAATGCAAAGGTTCATTCAAAACCATGAAAAAAATGTATAGAATAATGAAAAAAACAATCAGCAGATAAGATAGATAATGTATTATTATAATACATGTGTTAATATTGTATGTATTGGTATGTGTTCTGGCCAAAACAATAAATGGGCCAACACCTCATCAAGTGCTGGAATTTCATTTATGCGGCAGCCCGCGACGAAATTGAAAAAAAAAAAAACCGTGAGGATAAGAGAATGTAGTCAAAAGGGATTGAGAATTCAGATGGAAGAGGTTAAGAGAAAGAGGAGGAGAAGGAGAGCAAAACTGCTGCTATAATGCTGGCTTAGCTCATTTAAGTTGTTGCTATTGCAGTTGTTCATTTCGGCTACATCTCAATTTTCTGGCAACACGGCAACTTGTAACGTGTGAACTGGCAACAACTGCAATTAAGCATCCAGTCAAAGTTGTTGTTGCCATTTTCCATAAAGGCTGTTTGCCAAGTTTTTTAGCCAGTTGTATGCGATATATTTTATAATTTTTACCCTCGCGCTAGTTTGCATTTTCAATTTGCTTCTTTCGTTAGTTCAATCATTTTCAACTATCAAAAAATAAGAGTTTATAAGTTTTCCAGCACCAGTTTTCTTTAATAGTCAGTTCGTTCTGGCTAAAGTAGGAAAATTGCCTAAGCTACTATTAACTTCGTTTCTAAGCGGATGAGTTGCCCCAAAGCCCCCACAGCTCATTGTTGAGCGAAATCATAAAAGCAAGAGAAATAAAGGTTTAATGTAGAAAACCATATAAACCGTGGCTAATATAGATTATAACAACTAGTCGGTTGGTGCTACAGTCGAAGCCTCGATGTCGGAGACCACGACTACTATGGCAAAACTAATAATGGAAAAAAGTTTTTCTTACTAAGACTTGATTTTCGTCCGATCGGTCCTATAAGCTATAAGATATAGTTGACCGATTTGGAATTAACTTCGGCAAGGATGTATAAGACTAATTTAAATGCATATTCTATAATTTGGGTATAAAATCATAAAACTAAAAGTTTTCCTTTAAGACTTGATTTTCGCCTGATCGGTCCTATGACAGCTATATGATATAAGTGGTCCCATTTCAATCAACTTTGGATAGGATATATAAAACCAAGTTATATACTATTTTATCAGTTTGATTACGATATCTCATTAAACAAAAAAGTTTTTCATACTAAAACTTGTTTTTCGACCTATTGTTCCTATTGGCACATATGATATAGTGGTCCAGAATAAAAAAGAAAAAAACTGGATCTGCAATGTTAGAGGAATCTACATACCAAATTTAGTGTCACTAGCTTTTCAATTGTTCTTATAATTTGGGTATTAAATTTTTTTTTTCGATTTGTGGGCGATAAAGGCCGAATTTTGATGCTGCTTGCAATATAGAGGAACCTACATACCAAGTTTGGTGTCTCTCGCTCTTATAGTCTCTGAGATCTAGGTGTTCATACAGACAGACAGACAGACAGACAGACAGACAGACAGACAGACGGACAGACGGACATTGCTATATCGACTTGGCTATTGATGCTGATCAAAAATATATATACTTTATAGGGTCTGCCACGCCTCCTTCTGCCTGTTACGCACATATTCGTTAAAACAAACCCAATAGACCCCTGTACTTTTTTTAAGTACGGGGTCTAATAAAATAACCTATCAATAACCTAGCAATAACCTATCACTGGTTTCCAAAGGTTTTCGAAAATTTATTCTATATATCATATACAACAAATGGTTTTCACATATTAATAATATTCAAAATAATAGAAAAGAATTATAAATATTATTTATTATTAATTCAATCATCACTGCGGGCGGCAGTCTCGCAAGTGACGAAAGCAGCTCCAAAATTTGCAAAAACGACTACAAATATATACGGAAGAATAAAAAATTTGCTACGACTGCCCGATCAGATAGAGTTATATACCGATCGAAAGACTATCTTTACTAATAAAGTGGGAGGGGCAAATTTAAAATTATAACAGTTAATGAGGTCGTTGGAGCCTCAAATAGTACCTCTATGACCCAAATCCGCAACTGGTTCAAAATATTATTAAATTTTTTTTAGTGGTCTTTCCAAAATTAAACGAAAAGTCAGTTTGTTTTTTCTGTTTGCTTGTCTGTTTATGTGTCTGTGTTTGTATCTACATGTGCTTCGATTATTTGATGAGGAATCACTGCGGACGGCAGTTCGCGTTAGTGACAAAAGCATCACGAAAGTGCGAAAGGCGACTAACTATATATACAGCTAAAATTTGTTGGATCAAATTGAGTTATATACCGATCGAAAGGTTTTTTAACTTACAAAATGGCATACTAAAACTTTTCATTGCAGCTAATTGTTTCTTTTGGTAAAATTTTTTATTTTAAAATTATAAAATAAGCGTCGATTGATACCTCAATCACCCAAATCCGATAACTGGTTCAAAAGATAAATAAATTTGAAAATTTTAGTACTTCTCAAATGAAATGAAAAGTCAGTTTGTTTGTCTGTTTGTCTGTTTGTCTGTTTGCATCAAGCGCTAAAGAAGCTTAAATGTAATGATAGGATTTATTCTTTTCGAAAATCTAGAAATGTTTGTTCTACGACTTTTGAAAACCGCTAGTTAATAGCGGGAAACGCTAAATCTGCTAAAATTGAAACCTCAACAGTTTCCAAACCATAGCAGCTACAGATATCCTATATATCATTGGAAAGGTGTGTTTTAGGCGTACCTATTCTAAAGTACTCAGATAACATTTTACAGGTGAAATAAAGTTTTTTATTACATTTTGGCAATTTCTGACAAAACGGCTCTAACGATTTCTGTTAAATTTTAATATGTTGTAATACGTACAATTTCTGATATCCAATTTTGTGACGAACAAAATTTAGTTAAATCTAAAAATTTTAAATGAAAATAAAAGTAATTTAAAAAAAGCGAAAATTGGCATTCAAAGAAACACCCTTTTGCTCACAGTGCACAATGCCAAGTTTCTTTTTTTTATTAATTTTATTTTCATTTAAAATTTTAGATTAACTAAATTTAATTCGTCACAAAAATTGGATATCAAAATTTTGGGGTTAATTACTTTCGTCACTAGACTTTACACCTCGTGTAGAGGTTTTTTTTGGGATTATTTCATATCGGACATCAAGAATGTTTGACTTTCTGAAGAAACCGCTAGTTTGGCGGGAATTCAGCTAAAACTCCGCAAGTTTCCAAATCATAATAGCTACAGATATATTTCATATATCTGTGGAAGGTTATTTTGAGGGTTTTATAATTTTAATTATAAATAAATAAAGTTCATCATTCGGCATTGTAAAGACTTTGCAACAAGAATTTTACCTCGTAAAGAGGATTTTTAAATATTAAATTCTCTATAAAACAAAAAACTTTCTGATCTTCAATAAAATCGTTTTTAAGCCCAGAAAATATCTAATTTCAGGCTATTTGAATTTTAAAATTTTATGATTAAAGATTGGAAACTGTTTGAACTGTAAATGAAATACCTTCTACTATCTTGACTAAAAGCCAGTGAATGAATACACACGATGACTAACTGTAAGCAGATCGTGCTATGATAAAAATCCTTTCAAATATTCGATGAAAAGGCAACCAAAAAAAGCTCGCACAATTTCCCAGACATTTTACCCACAAACCAACAACCCAAAAGCCCAACTGTACACTTTATGGCTCATTATTTTCAATGGAAAAGTATTAACATTTTTTGTTCTATTTTCTTTCATTTACATTTTGCACTTGCAGCTCGTTTTGCCACATGCAACATGCAAGTTTTCATTATGTGGAGTATAAGCCTTTGGCCAAAGCCAAAGTGTGGCAACAATATTTAAACTTATAATGCATAGCGCTGATGTCATTAACACTAATGACGTCATGAAATTCAATGCGCGATGCTACCGGAGCTGCCACGCACACTTACACTGATACAGACATACGCGCACTCACATATACACATTAGCCACACAACGACCACATAGTGACCAACACCCACCATGAAACCCATGGAGCGTGGACCAGAGACCATGGACCTGAGAGCAGAAACCAGGAACCAGGAACTAGGGAATACTCCTACTCGTGTGCATGAATTTACCAGCCTGATATTGGAAACTTTTACATTGCGTCCAGACAACGTTCGACATCTATTTTTATAATGCTTTTCAAATACTCTTTGCAGTTTGGGTATTTTGATAATGTCAGCAAACTTGAACAGTTAAGCCAAGGGTGATGAAAGTTGAAAAAAATGGAATACATTTAGGTAACGTAAAAACTACAGCATAAATAAAAGCTAATAATAGTGTCATATGATTTCTCAATTATGTCAATGATTATTATCAAAAAAAATTGATCATTGTTTTAAATTTGGTTTGATTTATAGCCAACATATGATGTTTATTAATACACTAATTGCAGACAAAAGAATTTTAAAAAATCAATAAATTTAAAATATAAAGACAGTTACATTAATAAATCATTGCATTTGATTTGTAGCCCAACGACAGCCACTTTTGGTTTCTATATTAAAATATTAGCTTAGATCCTTAAAGGACCACAGGTGGGCCGTCCGGGCTAATCTTTACTTAAATTACGATCAGTGATTTGCTTTCTTTAAAATTCTTGAGACATACTTATATTATCTATTGTTATTTTTACGTCTTTTATCATAACATTATGTTCAGGAAGTCCCGATATTCATTCGAATTGCATAATTCCGTAAGTTTGAAATCATTAGAAAGAGAATTCGAAAACCGACACGCCATATGTATCCATTCTTTCTATTTTATTTTTAGAAATATAGGGAAATGTGAGTCACGTACCAGTAACATAGCTCTCGGTGTGTTGCAGTTGAACACAAAAAAAAAAGAAAATAGAAATGGAGTTGGAGTTGGCAACAGTTGAACTTTTATTTGAATATTTCAGGGGGGTCAGTAGACAGTTTTTGACTAGAGCAGCATATGATTTTAATGACATCTCCGGGCAAAGTTGTAAAGGCAGGCCAACACAGTCACAACACACTCACACTCTTACAAACACATACAAGCAAAGGTTAAAAAGCTAAAGAACTTGTACAGTTCTCAAAACAATTGTGACTTTTGTTATTGGATACCCCTTAACAAAAGCAAGTGCTTTACGTGCTCCAACTACTCGTATTTTACCATCTCCCTTTAGTGCCAAATGTTTTGGATTTTCATTAAAAGTCGACATCCAACTGGGTTTGTTGGCCAGACTTCGTTTTATGATGCCAAAGCATAATGCGAATGGAAAATACAAAGAGAGTGATTGGGGTCTTATTTATGATTGACCATGTCAACCCATTGAGGATATTGATGCAAAGCATTGCCAACAAACTGAAAGTCAAACAGACACGAGCCAAACAATGGGAGTATTTTTGGCAAGAGCTCAAAGAGAATCTCTTGAACAATGTTCAAATAATTCGAAAAAAATACTGGCAATCCAATATACCTCGACGTCCTATGGAATTTTGCTTTGACTACGAATAATTAAAATTCCTTACAATAGGATTAAAATAAAACATTGACAATATAATGAAAGCACTGACAATAGGTGTACCACTAAGATTCTGCTTTTTTAAATCAATCGGATTTTAAGCTACACTGATAAAAAAAAATGTTCTAAGATCAAGATTTTGGTCTCAGAACTAAGATTTTTAGTCTAGAAAATGCGTCGAGAACATAAAATTCTTAAATTAAGAGAACACATCTTGATTTTCAGAATATTTTAAATGAGACCAAGTTCTTATTTTAAAAAATGTTCTTAAATTAAAATCAAAAAAATAAAATAAATAAAAATATTTCTATATTTATAATTTTTTTTATTTTTAAATTTTGATTTATTTTTATTTTAATCTGTTTTATTTTTAATTTTATAAATGTTTTTAATTTGTTACGAGGGACTCAGAACCACTGCTTCAACTGAAGCCTTCAACCAGAGCCCATTTGTTGATACGAATAGTACCTATTTATACTTTCCTAACAGTTTAAAATTTGTATTTTTTATATTGATTTCAAGATTTTTTAGATTTATAATCTTAGTTTTAGTAATTTGGTCTTAAAATAATCTTATTTTAATAACAAAAAATATTTAAGATGAATGTTCTTGATTTTAGAACTTGGTCTTTTTTCAGTGTACTCTATTAAAATATTAATTTCATTTTTTAACAGCTTTACACTTGATAACCATGGAAATCATATTCCAGTCAGGGTATTGTTTTTTTTTTTTGATTTGAATATATTTTGAAACACTTTTATTTGTGGTCATGGAAACTTCATCATGGCTTTGAAAATAATTCATGAATTTCAAATATTGTTGGGAAAGTATAAGTATGTACTTTTCAGTTGAAACGAAATGCGACGGTTGTATTCACTCGTATGAAATTAAAATAACATTTATAAAGTTTCCAGGTCAATAAAATGAATATAAATCAAAATAAAAAAAAAATAAAAATTATAAATTCAAAAATCATTTTTTTTTTAAATTTACATTTTATGAACATTTGTTCTTAAAATAAGAACTTGATCTTATTTAAAATGTTCTTAAAACCAAGATGTGTTTGCTTAATTTAAGAATTTTATGTCTTCGACGCATTTTTAGACCAAAACTCTTAGTTTTGAGACCAAAATCTTGATTTTAGAACATTTTTTTTATCAGTGTAACACTGGTAAAACTGCAATGGCTTTGATTGTAGATCCTTACGATTTATCCCAATTAATCTGATTTTTTGTGTCGTGCATTCATTGGCAACCTTGTTCGGTTTCTCAACACACAAATTGTCGTATCTTTGGTGAAAAAAAATTCACAGAAATTGGGCTGGCATTGCAATCATTTTCTTATACCCAATTTGCTTTTTTCCAGTCTCTGTGGCTGTCTCTGTGCAATCCTCAAATGTATTTTTTGGCATTGACAACATGTGCAGCATCAGCATCGGCATCTTAGGACTTGCATCTGCATCTTCCTTCAGTTGAGCATTACCCTTGTAATCTTTAGAATGCACAAGTGTTTTGCAAATCCATTTAAAATCCGTTTAAGTTAAACTGAACTTCACATATGTTTTTGCAGTTCATCTTATTTTTGTTGTCTTATTTTTTGATGCTGTTGTTGTATTTAGTATGCATCATATTGGCATTGGATATTTTTCCCCACTCAACTTCCCTCTTTTCCAAATTCCGCTCGACTGTAAATCCCGCACATGGAAAACTAACGGAATTTGTTGCCTCGCTGCCTTCTACACTTGGCTTAGTCGAGCATACAGGACGCAGTTCGCAACATATAAAACTTGTGCATATGCCACATACACACGCACACACATACACACAAACACGACACACAAATACACGTATATTTTGGACTGTATCCAACGAGCCATTCAATATGACACAAATATTAAATGCACACAACAAGCAACAACAAAAATAACATCGTGCTGCACAGTTACAAAGCAACAGAATGGACTTAAGGATACCCTTTAATATTTACGATAAAATTTGATAAAAATATAGAAATTTTAAAATATTTGAAAGGCGTGATGTTAATCTGTATTCGTTCAAATGAAGTAGAACTGTTAATAAATCCTGTCATTTTCTTAAAGCTCTTACAATATTTAATTATAGAAGGTTGAAAGGATCGAATGAGTTATATTACTAGGCAATACCATCAACACGTTAATTACAATTTTAATTTTTAGAACAAAATTTATCAATATTGTAGACATGATTTTGTAATTAGCATGATAGTTTTAAATATTTTTATATTATCATAATAAATTTTGAAAACTTTCAATAGTGAATATATCTTTTAAATATGCAATATAATTATTAGTAGTTATGTAAAAATACATAGAAATATCGAAAACTCGATATCGAGTTTTAAATTGATTTGCAAGAAAAATCAACAACTCACTGGAGATTGTTCATCTTAGTTCATTTGCAGAATTGTGTTTGGAAGTTTTGCTGTTTAACGACCGTAATGAATAACCAAGAAAATTGTCAAACTTTGAATAAGCCGATACAAGAAAAATAAGATTTGTAATAAATATTTTGTGATTACAATTGCGGTTTTCGATTAAAAAATTTTTTTCGAGAAAGCTCGATACTTTCAGCTCGATCTACTATTTTCCGATACATCGACACCTCGATACATATTTTTGCCAAATTTCTATTTTGATATTTTTCTATTCCTCTATCTAAAGCTTGGATTTATATTATAAATGATTACTTTTAAATTTGACAGGGCTGGGAATAATGATTAAATTTTTTTTCGATTAATTATTTTTATTTAGTCGAATGTTCCCAGCGAAAAATAAATATTTTAAAAATTTAGTTGAGTATTCAAGTCTACAGTAAATTACTTTGAAAATGCTTCAATTCTGTCACAACTACTTTTTGTATCAATTGTACTTTTAGTTGAAATTTTCCAATTGAAATTAAAAATGTTTGAAATTTCAAGCTTACAGTAAATTATTACTGGCACTGGTTTATGTTCGCACCAGCAAATATTTATTTATTAATTTCCCTACCAGTACAATTTTACTTGACATTTTTCAAAGCATTAAAAAATTGTTTGGGATTTTTCTTAACAGCATACTTTTAATTGGGATATTTATATGCAGTATTTAATTTTTTGGAATATTATTTTTACTTAAAATTTATACTCCAAATACTTAATTGGGATTTTCTACCTTCATCATATTTTTTGCTTGAAATTTTTCATTTCAGCATATATTTACTTGAGATTTTGTACTCTAGCAAATATCATACTGATCTTGGAGAAGAGTTCTTAAATGACTTAATAGAAAGTCAGATGTCACTTTTCGTATATATTGGTCGGACTTTCTTCGTCATTATTGTCCCTAAGACAGGGTAATGATCAATGGAGATTTTACAGTACTCATTAAAATATATATAGTTATATATATATGTCAATTAAATATTTGCTTAATTAAGTCATTTAAGAACTCGTATCCAAGAGAAGTATGATATTTGCTGGAGTACAAAATCTCAAGTAAATATATGCTGAAATGAAAATTTCAAGCAAAAAATATGCTGGAGGTAAAATATCCCAATTAAGTATTTGCTGAGTATAAAATTTTAAGTAAAAATATGCTGAAGTATAATATCCCAAAAATTAAATAGTGCATATAAATATCCCAATTAAAAGTATGCTGGTAAGAAAAATTTGAAAAAAAATTTGAACACGAATTTAAGTGTGATAGAAATTCTACTTTAAAATGCTGTATCATTAGAATCAAAAATATATAGAGTATTTTAGTAGTATCTAGTAGTAAAATGCTATATCATTAATTCTGTAGTTTTGAATAATTATATCACGGGTTAATCTTTTTTAGAATAATTTACCCTTACAATGATTGTTGAAAAGTGAAGAAAACAAAACTAAAAGAATAGGAAATAGTTTTATAAGTTATACCATATAACTTAATTCGAAACAGCTTAATCCTGGGTATAAGAAAGTTTAAATAAATTTAATTCGTAAATTGATTTTTGTTAGTTATTATATTTGTCATCTTCAATCTAATAAATATGTGGGCGAGGCTGAGTTGGAGGACGTTCCGTGTTCGTCTCGACGACAATAGTTTTGGTTATAATATCGTAGGTGGTTCGATTGTTTCATTAAGAACTCGTATCCAAGAGAAGTATGATATTTGCTGGAGTACAAAATCTCAAGTAAATATATGCTGGAAATGAAAAATTTCAAGCAAAAATATGCTGGAGGTAAAATATCCCAATTAAGTATTTGCTGGAGTATAAAATTTTAAGTAAAAATATGCTGAAGTATAATATCCCAAAAAATTAAATAGTGCATATAAATATCCCAATTAAAAGTATGCTGGTAAGAAAAATTTGAAAAAAGAAATTTGAACACGAATTTAAGTGTGATAGAAATTCTACTTTAAAAATGCTGTATCATTAGAATCAAAAATATATAGAGTATTTTAGTAGTATCTAGTAGTAAAATGCTATATCATTAATTCTGTAGTTTTTGAATAATTATATCACGGGTTAATCTTTTTTAGAATAATTTACCCTTACAATGATTGTTGAAAAGTGAAGAAAACAAAACTAAAAGAATAGGAAATAGTTTTATAAGTTATACCATATAACTTAATTGAAACAGCTTAATCCTGTATAAGAAAGTTTAAATAAATTTAATTCGTAAATTGATTTTTTGTTAGTTATTATATATGTCATCTTCAATAATAAATATGTGGCGAGGCTGAGTTGGAGGACGTTCCGTGTTCGTCTCGACGACAATAGTTTTATTATAATATCGTAGGTGGTTCGATTGTTTCTGGGGAATATCAAAACCACGCAGACCGGAAAGAAACAAGTCACAATGAGATTCTTGGTAAAGACCCGTGCGAAGGTCCTCAAGCCATTGGGCGTCACAGCAGGATATATTAGGGCCCAGAAAGCTGTTGTTTGCATTTGAAACACTTCCCCCTGGGGCTCAAGGGGTATCATAGTTTCCACATAAAGTACACGAATGTTCATTACATATTTTCCAGGAGTTGATCCATTATTAAATGTTATCCACAGGCATTCATAGCAACAGACCATAAGTTTGATCAACAATACGAAAAGTAGGACGTCATACGTTTGTTTAAAAAATCCAGTGAGATTTCAAAGACTGATAAAGATTTGCTCTCGCTCAAAGATTTGGGAACGATTGTCTTCTCAAAATCAAGACTGCCATAATTGCGAAACATATACGCAAGTATAATTTTAAGAATGCAAATTATCAAAGTATCAATTATCTCGGCAGTAGTTCTTTTCCAAAATGGTGCTACCAACATCTCGATACCACCCCATCTCTGTATTATCCGCAGGCGGTGCTCTCCGTCGAATATACGAACTATCTCGATTTCAGTCCGTAAACCCACCAATTCCTTTGAGTGTGAACTCTAACAATTGCTTGAGCTTCCTCATAGATTAATTGACTCGATTGATAGATTGCATAACTGAAGTTTAGAAAGTTATACAACATTTGGGAGTCACTTGATTGTCTTGCCCATTCGGTCAGACTGGCGAAATATGCCTCCTTTGTAGACATTACCATTAGTTCAGCCCCAGAGTCATCAAGAGTCGCCAATGAAATTTTCTTTGTTGCTACTTGATTGGTCTCCATTCCTGCTTCGCTCTTCTTATTAATTGATTTTTTTGTGATTTGTATATTTTTGAGTTAAATGAAAGTTGACCTGAAATTAAGTCAAAGTGTTGGACAGATTGAAAAAAAATTGATTTAACATAATCTTGAGCATTTGTGTCGAAGGTAACTTTGTTTGTTACAAAGTTGATCCATAATTAACTTATTTTGTAATGCATTGGTCACTTCATTGGCATATAAAATAATAGTGAAAAAATAAGTCACATTTCACTAGCATTCAAAATAGTATCCCACAAAAAAAATCTCTATACGAGGTAAAAGTCTAGTGATGAAAGCAATTTCTAGCCCCAAAATTTCTGATATCCAATCCAAGGTAACTTTATCAATAATGCAGGCAAATAGAAAAATATATAAATTTAGTTGTTGAACGTATTTCATATTTAAACTAATTTTTTTCTTTAATTATAAAGAAAAACTAGGGGACTTTTCATTTCATTTTGAGAAGTCCACTAAAATTTTCAAATTTATTTATCTTTTGAACCAGTTATCGGATTTGGGTGATTGAGGTATCAATCGACGCGTATTTAAGTAGTAGAAAAATACAAAATTTTACCAAAAGGCCCCAACAGCCCCATTAGCTGCAATCATTTAAATATTTCCCCTCCCACTTACACCCCCGTATTCTCATGAACCAGGAAATCCTACCGAAACCAATATCGGTTTCGGTTCCGGTACGTCTCGAAACAAGTATTTCGGTGTTTTCCTTTCGGTTCCTGTTTTATACCAGTACGTGCCAGTGCAGCAATTAAATTAAAACAAAAAAATAATGAAATGGTATATATAATTAAAATATATTAACAGATTTGTACATACACTGAAAAAAAAGACCAAGTTCTAAAATCAAGAACATTTATCTTAAATATTTTGTTCTTAAAATAAGATTATTTTAAGACCAAATTACTAAAACTAAGATTATTAATCTAAAAATCTTAAAATCTTAATATAAGAATAAAAATCTTCAATTGTTAGGAAAGTATAAATAGGTACTATTTCGTATCAAACAAATGATAGCACCGTGGCTCTTGTTAGAGAGGCCGCTTCAGTTAATGAAGCAGTAGGCGGCGGTCTGAACCCCTCGTAACAAATTAAAATACATTTATAAAATTACTAAAACAGAATAAAATATAAATAAATCAAAATTTAAAAATAAAAAAATATAAATATAAAAAATAATTTTCATTTATTTTATTTTTTGATTTTAATTTTAAGAACATTTATTCTTAAAATAAGAACTTGGTCTTGTTTTAAATGTTCTTAAAATCAAGATGTGTTCTCTTAATTCAAGAATTTGACCAAAAATCTTAGTTCTGAGACCAAAATTTTGATTTTAGAACATTTTTTTTTATCAGTGTACATACGTATATACTATATGTTTGTATTCTATCGTGACAAATCTAACTTCAATTTAAAGTTACTTTTAATAGATAAATAAGCAATCACTGCGGACGGAAGTTCGCGTTAGTGACGAAAGCAGCACGAAGGGTGCGAAAGGCGACTAACAATATATACAGCTAAGTTGGAAAATTTGCTACGACTGTCCGATCAGATCGAGTTATATACCGATCAAAAGGTTTAGTCCTAACTTACAAAATGGCATACTACAATTTTTTCTAATTCACCTCGGTCATGAGATACGGGGGTGTAAGTGGGAGGGGGAAAATTTGTATGATCGCAGTTTAGCGGGAAAACGCTAAATCCCGCTAAAATTGAAACTTAACAGTTTCCAAACCATAGAAGCTACAGATATGTTCTATATATTATTGAAAGGTGTGTTTGAGGGCTTTTATATTCAGGTAACATTTTACAGGTGATATAATGTTTTTAAGCTTACATTTTGGCGATTTCTGACAAAACGGCTCTAACGATTTCTGTTAAATTAATATGTTGTAATACGTACAATTTCGCGTTTTTTGGTATATGAAACATAAATTTTGGTTGATTGGTTTGGAAGATATAACCTGTTAAGTGAACAAATACATTTTTCTATCGGTCGAAAATCATGTTTTAGTACGAAAAACTTTTTGGTTTTATGAGATATCTCAACCAAACTGATACAATAAGCATTTAACTTGGTTTTATATATCCTGACCAAAGTTGGTTCAAATCGGACTACTATATCATATAGCTGTCATAGGACCGATCGGGTCAAAATTAGATTTTAGTATGAAAAACTTGTTTGTTTTGTGAGATATTTTAACCAAATTGATAGCATATGCATTTAAGTCAGTTTTAAAAATCTGACTGAAGTTAGTTCTTATCGGACCACTATATCAATAGCCAATCGGTCCAATATTAAGTCTAAGTATGAAAAACTTTTTTGTTTTACGATATATCGTAACCAAACTAATAGAATATGCATTCAAATTAGATTTATGTATTCTGACCAAAGTTGGTTCTAATCGAACCACTATATCATATAGCTGTCATAGCACCGGTCGGGCGAATCAAGTCTTAGTATGAAAAACTTCTTTTTTTCATAGTAAGTACGAGGTCTCCGACAGTAGAGTATGCTCGGCTGTAGCAACGCGAGCAAAAGCGAGCAGGGGCGAAGCCCTATTTTTTCTTTATAATTAAAGAAAAAATTTTTTTTAAAAAATATATAAAAAAAATACTTATCATAATTTATATATTTAACTATTTGCCTGCATTAATGATAGTTAAATGTCAAAACAAAAGCAAAAAATTTCTATATCCTTATCTACGAGGTTCTAGAAGCAATTCAGTTTAATCTGTGTTTAAATAAAATTTAAATTAATAAAAAAGGAGGCATTCGGCACTGCGCAAAAGTAATTTTATGTACAAAGAAGCTCACCCTTTTGCTCACAGTGCACAATGCCAATTTTCAATTTTTTTATTAATTTAAATTTTTATTTAAAATTTTTAGATTAAACTGAATTGCTTTCGTCACTAGATTTCCTCATGTAGAGGTTTTTTGTGATATAAAATTTTGCAATTGCTTTGCTTTTTGACATTGTTAAATTTTAGAGCTGAATTTTGTCGTCACAAAATTGGATATTAGAAATTTTGGGGCTAGAAATTGCTTTCGTCACTAGATTCTTACCTCGTGTAGAGGTTTTTTTGTGGAATATGACATACTTACAAAACAACAAATAATTTAAAAGTTTACCGGAAGCGTACCGGTAAAAAAGTTTCAGTTTCGGTTCTTATAAAATAATTTATTTCAAACGGTTAATTTTGCTTCAACGCGTACCGGTTGGAATTATTCCCTGAAATTAACCTTTTGAAAATTTTTCCAATACGTATACGTATAATTTTCTACTTTACCAAGCTTTAAATTAAGCTCAAAAATATTTATGCCTAGCGGCGGCGCTTTAAATCGATGCATTAGATCGATTATCGGAGAAAATTTTTAATAGAAATACAATTTTTTTTAGTCATGGAAAGATTCAGTTAAATTTTTGAACAAATTTTTAGACTTCGAGTACATAATAATTTAATATTATTACACAGATTTATTATTAAAATTATAATAATATATTTTTCAATTTATAAGCGCTCTTTCGTTAAAACGTGTACTAATCAAAAAATGTGCAGTTCAATTCTTATAAGAAAAATATAAATTGAAAAGAAACTCTTTGGAAATTAATGAAAAAAATAACTACGAGAAAACAGTTTACAAAAGTTATACACCTTAGTTGTTATTTGTACAGGCTATAAAAGCTGTGTATCGCCTGGGCTTTACTATCATATTTATTTGTAGCCGCTTTGCTGGCTTTCAAGGTGTTAATCAACTGGCTAACATGTTGGCTATGATAAATGTTCGCAGATATTGTTACCCATCCATTTACAATGGCACCTAGTAAAAGAAATGCCACATCATGTTGCAATATTTTTGTATGCTTTTCGACTGCTGCATTTAATGACTTTGCGGCAACTACTGCTGAATTGCAACAAGGCCCTGAAGTAGGAGACTGTGCAAGTAATTGTTACATGGCCCATGAACATTGCGGTATTATTAGAGTTTCCCATGTCCTGTTCGCATCCTGTGGACAATGCGACATTGTCTATATCTATTCTATTGTGTGTGTGTGTGTGTGTGTGTGTGTGTATGTGGTTGGCGTGTGAAACCCTGTTTTGCATAATAAATTTACCACATGGATGGTCAGGGGCGCTCATTAAAGCGCATTTGTATTTAGTTGTGCATAAAACATTATGCGAAAATGAGCAACGTGACCACAAGGATCAAAACATCGACATCCAATCATCTCATTTCAGTGGATGTGTGTGTGTGTATGTGTTGGGCTGTGTGTGTGTAACCAATTACATCATGTTGACAAGCATTCACAACGATAAACACACAGAATGCATTCTGTAGATACATTCATACAGTTACAGTCAGAGCAAAGTATCTTTTGCATTTATATTTTGCGTGCTCTCTGGCCCTCTCTTACTCTCTTCCTCCATCTCTTTATGTTTATTGGCCATTAATTAAAAATCACCCAGCTCATGTAATTTTGTATTTGTAATTATGATTGTAATTCGATTCAATTCGTTTCGGTTTGTTGCTGGTCGCCTTGTATTTATATCAATCATTCATAAAAATACATTTATGAATAAATTATTATATTGTAATAATTGTTCAATTGCTTGCCATTATAAATCATTGAGTGATGCATTAGATTGCTTGAAGATGCTAATTGCATTACTTCGTGTTGATTTCAACACAATCTTCTGTTTGACATTTATTTTGAAGCATTTTCTTAATGAGTCTATAAAATATGCATGTTTATACTGTGTAATCATGAAAATTGAGCAGAAGATGTTTTATTTTGTGCAATTATGTATATGTAGAAAATAGAGTCCGTTTGAAGCAATTATATGTTTTGAGAATCTTAAAGCTGAGCACTGGGTATCTAGCAGTCGAGAAGTCTCTATTGCTTGGCAGCAGTGAAGAAGTTAATAAACTCTATTTGACGAAAAGTTCATCAGCAAGAATTATATCAATATGGGTCGACTATAAATTGAAATTTCAATATACTTCTACACATAGGCAGACAAAGACAGAGCTAGAGGTTAGGAAGAGAGGGTGACAGGACAGATAGAGAGTGTGTGTGTGAGTAGAGTACATCCTTGAAATGTGTCTTGCCGAAAGCGTTTGTTTAACTTCGTTTTATTGACATTGCAATTCAATACGCAATTTCAATAAACTGACGACAACAGTACTTAAAAGCAGGTGATTGTATTTTATAATTTTAATTTTTTTTCAGCCTTGTCTTGTCTATGATGTAAGGACCTGAAGCAATATGTCAACAAGCCAAGAAGAATGTCAAATATTTCCATGGCGAAGTGGAAAACTCTCAAACAAACGAAGATCAATAAGTCCCAAGCAAATAGATAAAACAAAATGAAATATATATACTTCAATTTATGAAAATCTTGAAAACAAATCAAATGTATCTTATATGTTCCGTATTCCTTTTTTTCTGTAATGATATTTGATAAACACGCACAACTATGTCTCTGTGTGTATATGTGTGAGTGTTTGGGTGTTTTGGAGCCCTTGGCGTATTTGTGCTGCATGAAGGCAGCAAGAAATGCGGCAAGTAAACAAATTCTCCGCAAGTTCTAGTTATGTTATTACAAAATTCAATGAAAAACAACTTTAAATGCGACATTCAAGTGTTCTTGACTTCTTTCTACCCCGTAAGTAATTGTGAAATTATAGACTTACTAGACATACTAAACATTTAAGACATTCTTTAGTTCTCAAATACTTTTTTTGTTTTTGTTGTACTCTCAATTATTTTAGAGAATTTTTTAAATATGTTAAAATAAAGCTGTAACAATAGCTAAACTACAAATTCTGGATTATGTTCATTCTATGGCCTTGCAGAGGGCTTTATTAATTTTACTTTTGTTACAATGACAGCTATATATATAGTAAACCGATTTTAACCAAATTCTGTCAGGATTTATAAGGCTTTTCCTCCTTTTGTCTGTGCACACTTTTTTTTAAACAAGCCCAATCGACCTGTACTTTTTTTTAAGTACAGGGTCAAAAGAATATGATTCTTCATGGCTAATGCGACCGATATTTTGAATATGAATAGTTTTAGTTTATTCATCTTTTATATAAACGAATAATAAT
>NW_022995372.1:29302360-29345176 GCF_004354385.1 Drosophila innubila
TATTGAATAGACTGCATTAACAGGATACAGCAATAGTGTAACCACAAGCAGGCCGATCAAAACCAAAGCATCAAATCATTAAATAGCATTTAAGCTCAAGCAGAAAGAAGTACAATTTAAGCGATCAAGTAAAATGAAATGCAATGTCAACAGAAGTCTCAGCTCAGCTCCAGCCCAAGCCCCAGCACAAAACAATTCCAGCCATTGTCTGTCAAAATCAAGAAGCTTGGAAGCGCCACTTCAGGCCCGGCACAATAAGACCTTTTTTTCGCCACTTAATATTATTAACGATTAAAAATAAACAGTATTTTTGTATGTTAATTTATTAACTTAGAGCCAAATTTATTCCAATTAAAGAATAGTTAGTAGTATAATTTTAGAATATTGTGAACATTGAAAAGTAACTAATGTGGGATGAGGATTAACTATTGATCCAACATTTATTGCAAGGATCGGAAAAACCCAGAAAACCCAATCAGATCAAGAAATGAAGATTTAGATGATTAGAAGTTGAAAGAGAATAAGGGATAGCAAGACTGGGTGTGTATGACTGATAACCCAGACGTAACCAAAGCAAATATTAACTTAAGATACATGAGGATAGGAGGACCAAGGAAAAGGTCGGTATGCTTTGATCAGATACATCGCTTGTGCCCTACATATGGAGACCACGCGTTGTTTTTCTAGGTTGTTTTGCCACAAGGAGCACCTTTTAGTTTAAACAATCATTTTATTTTTTTTTTTTTTTTTTTTTTTTTTTTTTTTAACAATATGTGATAGCCTGTTGCAATATCACATATAATCGAGGCGAAACAATAACATACCAAATGGCGTACCATAAGAGCGGTATGTTTTGAATCAGAATCATCGCTTGCGCCCACGGTAATCCATGCAATGCTTAAGGCGTCGAGGAGATTACATTGTCTTAGGATATGTAAGGCATTGCCTTCCATTTGATCAGTTCAAATAAATTTATTGTCTATCGTAGGTAAGTAAGTCAGTTAACTCATTGGTGAAGGCCATGTTGCCCAGGCTTTAGTAGCATTATTGCATGGTATCTTAGGTATGCGTGCCATTACTTTTCAATTCGTATCAGTTACCTAGCGTAGGTTTGGACGGTAAGTCAAAAGACCCCTGGCGATAAACTAATTTACCTAGACTGCACATGAGAATAAGAGAGGGCCCCAGTAATAAAATTAGTTATTGTATTCTGGTTAGTTTATAAATCATAAACTCTATGATGATATGACCATTTGCTTAGGCTGCACATGCTAACAAGACAGAGCTCTAAAACCAAACAAGCCAATTACCTAAAGTAAGCTTGGACGATAAGTCGGTAGACTCTTTGATCACGGGCTAAATTGCCTTGCTGCAGATGTTGATAAGACAGTGCTCCTGGATGAAAAGTCAATAGAGACTATGATGATGGACCTATTCGCAGGCTGCATAATGCTAACGAGACAGAGCTCCTATAACCAAACAAGCCAATTACCTAGAGTAAGTTTGGACGATAAGTCGGTAGACTCTTTGATCACGGCATTCGCCTTTGCTGCAGATGTTGATAAGACAGAGCTCCTGGGTGAAAGGTCAATAGTTTCTCTGATGATGGACCTATTTGCCTAGGCAGCACATGCTAACGAGACAGAGCTCCTAGTAACCAAACAAGCCAATTACCTAAAGTAAGCTTGGACGGTAAGTCAGTAGACTCTTTGATGACGGGCCTATTAGCCTTTGTTGCATATGTTGATAAGACAGTGTCCTGGATGAAAAGTCAATAGACTCTGATGATGGACCTATTTGCCTAGGCAGCACATGCTAACGAGACAGAGCCCTAGTAACCAAACAAGCCAATTACCTAGAGTAAGTTTGACGATGTCGGTAGACTCTTTGATCACGGGCCGCTATTCGCCTTTGCTGCAGATGTTGATAAGACAGTGTCTCTGATGATGGACCTATTTGCTCAGGGCAGCACATGCTAACGAGACAGAGCTCCTAGTAACCAAACAAGCCAATTACCTAAAGTAATTTGGACGGTAAGTCAGTAGACTCTTTGATGACGGGCCTATCTGCCTTTGCTGCATATGTTGATAAGACAGTGCTCCTGGATGAAAAGTCAATAGACTCTGAAGATGGACCTATTTGCCAGGCTGCACATGCTAACAAGACAGAGCTCTTTTTTTTTTTTTTTTTTTAACAATATGTGATAAAATGCAATATCACATATAATCGAGGCGAAACAATAACATACCAAATGGCGTACCATAAGAGCGGTATGTTTTGAATCAGAATCATCGCTTGCGCCCACGGTGGTCCAATGCTTGGTGTCGAGGAGATTACATTGTCTTAGATATGTAAGGCATTGCCTTCCATTTGATCAGTTCAAATAAATTTATTTTATTCATCGTAGGTGGCAAGTAAGTCAGTTAACTGGTGAAGGCCATGTTGCCCAGGCTTTGTAAGTAGCATTATTGCATGGTATCTTAGGTAAGCGCCATTACTTTTCAGTTCGTATCAGTTACCTAGCGTAGGTTTGACGGTAAGTCAAAAGACCCTTGGCGATAAACCAATTTTACCTAGACCGCACATGAGAATAAGACAGGGCTCCCAGTAATAAAATTAGTTCTTGTACTTCGGTTAGTTTATAAATCTATAAACTCTATGATGATGGACCTATTTGCTTAGGCTGCACATGCTAACAAGACAGAGCTCCTAATAACCAAACAAGCCATTACCTAAAGTAAGTTTGGACGAGATAAGTCGGTAGACTCTTTGATCACGGGCTTAATTGCCTTTGCAGATGTTGATAAGACAGTGCTCCTGGATGAAAAGTCAATAGACTCTATGATGATGGACCTATTCGCTTAGGCTGCACATGCTAACGAGACAGAGCTCCTAATAACCAAACAAGCCAATTACCTAGAGTAAGTTTGACGATAAGTCGGTAGACTCTTTGATCACGGGCCCATTCGCCTTTGCTGCAGATGTTGATAAGACAGTGCTCCTGGATGAAAAGTCAATAGACTCTGATGATGGACCCATTTGCCTAGGCAGCGCAACGAGACAGAGCTTCTAGTAACCAAACAAGCCAATTACCTAAAGTAAGCTTGACGGTAAGTCAGTAGACTCTTTGATGATTATCTGCCTTTGCTGCATATGTTGATAAGACATGCTCCTGGATGAAAA
The DNA here is from genome assembly GCF_004354385.1 of Drosophila innubila. Taxonomy (NCBI): domain Eukaryota; kingdom Metazoa; phylum Arthropoda; class Insecta; order Diptera; family Drosophilidae; genus Drosophila; species Drosophila innubila. Next base: position 29,305,544 of record NW_022995372.1, read on the forward strand.
TCAATAGACTCTCTGAAGATAGACCTATTTGCCTAGGCTGTACATGCTAACAAGACAGAGCTCCAGTAACCAAACAAGCCAATTATCAAAGTAAGCTTGAACGATAAGTCAGTAGACTCTTTGATGATGGTATATAGCCTTGCAAAGTATGTTTTAAGACAGAGCTCCTAAGAAAGATCAATAGTTTGATGATGGACCTATTTGCCTATGCTGTGCATTGCTAACAAGACAGAGTCTAGAAACCAATTTTTTTTTTTTTTTTTTAACAATATGTGATAGCCTGTTGCAATATCACATATAATCGAGGCGAAACAATAACATACCAAATGGCGTACCATAAGAGCGGTATGTTTTGAATCAGAATCATCGCTTGCGCCCACGGTGGGGTCCACGCAATGCTTAAGGCGTCGAGGAGATTACATTGTCTTAGGATATGTGGCATTGCCTTCCATTTGATCAGTTCAAATAAATTTATTTGTCTATCGTAGGTGGTAAGTCAGTTAACTCATTGGTGAAGGCCATGTTGCCCAGGCTTTGTAAGTAGCATTATTGCATGGTATCTTAGGTATGCGTGCCATTACTTTTCAGTTCGTATCAGTTACCTAGCGTAGGTTTGGACGGTAAGTCAAAGACCCTTTGGCGATAAACCATTTACCTAGACTGCACATGAGAATAAGACAGGGCTCCCAGTAATAAAATTAGTTCTGTACTTCGGTTAGTTTATAAATCTATAAACTCTATGATGATGGACCTATTTGCTTAGGCTGCACATGCTAACAAGACAGAGCTCCTAATAACCAAACAAGCCAATTACCTAAAGTAAGTTTGACGATAAGTCGGTAGACTCTTTGATCACGGGCTAATTGCCTTTGCTGCAGATGTTGATAAGACAGTGCTCCTGGATGAAAAGTCAATAGACTCTATGATGATGGACCTATTCGCTTAGGCTGCACATGCTAACGAGACAGAGCTCCTATAACCAAACAAGCCAATTACCTAGAGTAAGTTTGACGATAAGTCGGTAGACTCTTTGATCACGGCCTATTCGCCTTTGCTGCAGATGTTGATAAGACAGTGCTCCAGGATGAAAAGTCAATAGACTCTCTGATGATGGACCTATTTGCCTAGGCAGCACATGCTAACGAGACAGAGCTCCTAGTAACCAAACAAGCCAATTACCTAAAGTAAGCTTGACGGTAAGTCAGTAGACTTTTGATGACGGGCCTATTCGCCTTTGCTGCATATGTTGATAAGACAGTGCTCCTGGATGAAAAGTCAATAGACTCTCTGATAGACCTATTTGCCTAGGCTGCACATGCTAACAAGACAGAGCTCCTAGTAACCAAACAAGCCAATTACCTAAAGTAAGCTTGAACGATAAGTCAGTAGACTTTGATGATGGGCATATAGCCTTTGCAAAGTATGTTTTAAGACAGAGCTCCTGGGTGAAAGATCAATAGTTTCTCTGATGATGGACCTATTTGCCTATGCTGCGCATGCTAACAAGACAGAGCTCCCAGAAAACCAATTAAGCCAATTACCTAAAGTAGGCTTAGACAGAAAGTCAATAGACACACTGATGATGGGCCCATTTGCCAAGGCTAACAAGGCAGAGCTCCAGAAGCCAGTTACCTAATGTTAGTTAGAACAGAAAGTCAAAAGACTCTTTGAAGATGGACCTGTTGCAAGATAAGGGTACTTACACATGTACTACCCTACAAATCATACTTAACGAAGAAGAAGTCAGAAATCACTAATCACTACCAATGTAATTAGGCATTGCGCTGTCCTAGATAAAGAAAAGCAGGGTAAAGTAATCTACAGGCACGCATTACAAAGTATTGAATAGACTGCATTAACAGGATACAGCAATAGTGTAACCACAAGCAGGCCGATCAAACCAAAGCATCAAATCATTAAATAGTATTTAAGCTCAAGCAGAAAGAAGTACAATTTAAAGCGACAAGTAAAATGAAATGCAATGTCAACAGAAGTCTCAGCTCAGCTCCAGCCCAAGCCCCAGCACAAACAATTCCAGCCATTGAAGGTCTGTCAAAATCAAGAAGCTTAGTGCCACCCAGGCCCGGCACAATAAGACCTTTTCGCCACTTAATATTAACGATTAAAATTTTTTTTTTTTTTTTTTTACAATATGTGATAGCCTGTTGCACATCACATATAATCGAGGCGAAACAATAACATACCAAATGGCGTACCATAAGCGCGGTATGTTTGAATCAGAATCATCGCTTGCGCCCACGGTAGGTCCACGCAATGCTTAAGGCGTCGAGGAGATTACATTGTTCTTAGGATATGCAAGGCATTGCCTTCCATTTGATCAGCAAATAAATTTATTTGTCATCGTAGGTAGCAGTAAGTCAGTTAACTCATTGGTGATACCATGTTGCCCAGGCTTTGTAAGGCATTATTGCATGGTATCCAGGTGCCATTACTTTTTCAATCGTATCAGTTACCTAGCGTAGGTTTGGACGGTAAGTCAAAAGACCCTTGGCGATAAACTAATTTACCTAGACTGCACATGAGAATAAGACAGGGCTCCCAGTAATAAAATTGTTATTGTACTTCGGTTATTTATAAATCTATAAACTCTATATGATGATAGACCTATTTGCTTAGGCTGTTATGCTAACAAGACAGAAAGCTCCTAAAACAAACAAGCCATTACCTAAAGTGTAGCTTGACGATAAGTCGGTAGACTCTTGATCACGGGCTAAATTGTTTTGTTGCAGATGTTGATAAGACAGTGCTCCTGGATGAAAAGTCAATAGACTCTATGATGATGGACCTATTCGCTTAGGCTGCACATGCTAACGAGACAGAGCCCTAATAACCAAACAAGCCAATTACCTAGAGTAAGTTTGACGATAAGTCGGTAGACTCTTTGATCACGGGCCTATTCGCCTTTGCTGCAGATGTTGATAAGACAGTGCTCCTGGATGAAAAGTCAATAGACTCTCTGATGATGGACCATTTGCCTAGGCAGCACATGCTAACGAGACAGAGCTCCTAGTAACCAAACAAGCCATTACCTAAAGTAAGCTTGGACGGTAAGTCAGTAGACTCTTTGATGACGGGCCTATTCTGCCTTTTGTTGCATATGTTGATAAGACAGTGCTCCTGGATGAAAAGTCAATAGACAGACTCTGATGATGGACCTTTTTTTTTTTTTTTTTTTAACAATATGTGATAGCCTGTTGCAATATCACATATAATCGAGGCGAAACAATAACATACCAAATGGCGTACCATAAGAGCGGTATGTTTTGAATCAGAATCATCGCTTGCGCCCACGGTGGGGTCCACGCAATGCTTAAGGCGTCGAGGAGATTACATTGTCTTAGGATATGTAAGGCATTGCCTTCCATTTGATCAGTTCAAATAAATTTATTTGTCTATCGTAGGTGGCAGTAAGTCAGTTAACTCATTGGTGAAGGGCCATGTTGCCCAGGCTTTGTAAGTAGCATTATTGCATGGTATCTTAGGTATGCGTGCCATTACTTTTTCAATTCGTATCAGTTACCTAGCGTAGGTTTGGACGGTAAGTCAAAAGACCCCTTGGCGATAAACTAATTTACCTAGACTGCACATGAGAATAAGACAGGGCTCCCAGTAATAAAATTAGTTATTGTACTTCGGTTAGTTTATAAATCTATAAACTCTATGATGATAGACCTATTTGCTTAGGCTGCACATGCTAACAAGACAGAGCTCCTAAAAACCAAACAAGCCAATTACCTAAAGTAAGTTTGGACGATAAGTCGGTAGACTCTTTGATCACGGGCCTATTGCCTTTGCTGCAGATGTTGATAAGACAGTGCTCCTGGATGAAAAGTCAATAGACTCTATGATGATGGACCTATTTGCTTAGGCTGCACATGCTAACGAGACAGAGCTCCTAATAACCAAACAAGCCAATTACCTAGAGTAAGTTTGGACGATAAGTCAGTAGACTCTTTGATCACGGGCCTATTCGCCTTTGCTGCAGATGTTGATAAGACAGTGCTCCTGGATGAAAAGTCAATAGACTCTCTGATGATGGACCTATTTGCCTAGGCAGCACATGCTAACGAGACAGAGCTCCTAGTAACCAAACAAGCCAATTACCTAAAGTAAGCTTGGACGGTAAGTCAGTAGACTCTTTGATGACGGGCCTATTCGCCTTTGCTGCAGATGTTGATAAGACAGTGCTCTCTGATGATGGACCTATTTGCCTAGGCAGCACATGCTAACGAGACAGAGCTCCTAGTAACCAAACAAGCCAATTACCTAAAGTAAGTTTGGACGATAAGTCAGTAGACTCTTTGATCACGGGCCTATTCGCCTTTGCTGCAGATGTTGATAAGACAGTGCTCCTGGATGAAAAGTCAATAGACTCTCTGATGATGGACCTATTTGCCTAGGCAGCACATGCTAACGAGACAGAGCTCCTAGTAACCAAACAAGCCAATTACCTAAAGTAAGCTTGGACGGTAAGTCAGTAGACTCTTTGATGACGGGCCTATTCGCCTTTGCTGCATATGTTGATAAGACAGTGCTCCTGGATGAAAAGTCAATAGACTCTCTGAAGATGGACCTATTTGCCTAGGCTGCACATGCTAACAAGACAGAGCTCTAGTAGCCAAACAAGCCAATTACCTAAAGTAAGCTTGAACGATAAGTCAGTAGACTCTTTGATGATGGGCCTATTAGCCTTTGCAAAGTATGTTTTAAGACAGACCTCCTGGGTGAAAGGTCAATAGACTCTCTGATGATAAACCTATTTGCCTATGCTGCGCATGCTAACAAGACAGAGCTCCCAGAAAACCAATCAAGCCAATTACCTAAAGTAGGCTTAGACAGAAAGTCAATAGACACACTGATGATGGGCCCATTTGCCAAGGCTAACAAGGCAGAGCTCCCAGAAGCCAGTTACCTAATGTAAGTTAGAACAGAAAGTCAAAAGACTCTTTGAAGATGGACCTGTTGCAAGATAAGGGTACTTACACATGTACTACCCTACAAATCATACTTAACGAAGAAGAAGTCAGAAATAACTAATGACTACCAATGTAATTAGGCATTGCGCTGTCCTAGATAAAAAAGACTCTTTGAAGATGGACCTGTTGCAAGATAAGGGTACTTACACATGTACTACCCTACAAATCATACTTAACGAAGAAGAAGTCAGAAATCACTAATGACTACCAATGTAATTAGGCATTGCGCTGTCCTAGATATAGAAAGCAGAGTGTTAGTTGTCTACAGGCACGCATTGTATTGAATAGACAGCATTAACAGGATACAGAAATAGTGTAACCACAAGCCGGCCGATCAAACCAAAGCATCAAACCATTAAATAAAAACATAATAGCATTTAAGCTCAAGCAGAAAGGAGTACAATTTAGAAACAACCAAGTAAAATGAAATGCAATGTCAACAGAAGTCTCAGCTCAGCTCCAGCCCAAGCCCCAGCACAAAACAATTCCAGCCATTGAAGGTCTGTCAAAATCAAGAAGCTTGAAGTGCCACTGCCAGGCCCGGTACAATAAGACCTTTTCGCCACTTAATATTAACGATTAAAATAAACACAGTATTTTGTATGTTAATTTATTAACTTAGAGCCAAATTTATTCAATTAAAGAATAGTTAGTAGTATAATTTTAGAATGTTGTGAACATTGAAAAGTAACTAATGTGGGGATGATTGATTGATCCAACATTTATTGCAAGGATCGGGAAAACCCAGAAAAACCCAATCAGATCAAGAAATGAAGATTTAGATGATTAGAAGCTGAAAGAGAATAAGGGATAGCAAGACTGTGTATGACTGATAACCCAGACGTAACCAAAGCAAATATTAACTTAAGATACATGAGGATAGGGTTCTCAATATGCACCAGCCTATTGCATTGATACATATAAACATTGTGAAACAAAGCATACAAGTAGGAGGACCAAGGAAAAGGTCGGGTATGCTTTGGATCAGATACATCGCTTGCGCCCTACATGGGGACCACGCGTTGCTTAGGTTGTTTTGCCAAGGCGAGCACTTGCTTTAGTTTAAACAATCATTCAAAAGAAACAAGCCATCAATGAAAGAGCAAGTACGAATTAAGCCAACAATTGCAGCCAACTCATAGTTGGTCAACGCTAAGGATTGGTTGATCAGCCTAAGGAATGCCTGTGAAATACTAGCAATATGGAATACATCATAAACAACATTGACTAGTATATGTGCATGTGGGACAGCAGAGAATAAGCTATTTAAATAATAGATGTAGTGGCAAGATAACTAGTTGCAAACTAATTAAAGATCAATCACTTACGAATTAATATCAAACTATAATTTACAGAAAAGCTGAGCTACAAAGAAAATAATAATATTAGTAATCAAGACTAACCAAAAGAGCGCAGAAAACACTAAAAGAAACGTCTATTAGAGTTTAAAAAATATTCTAATATTGGAAATGCAGAAAGAGCAGACTATACTAATAGAAGTGTGTTAAGAGTGGCTGGAAATTTAGTTGTAAACTAGCTAAAAATCATTCATTCGCAAATAAATGATAAGTATTGTGATTAATAGCAAAATTGTAGACAAACTATAACTCAGAGAAAAGTAGCAATAAATATAGACAAATTATTGTTTAGAGAGAAGATAGGCTAACAGTAATCATATTTAGTGTCCAAATTAATCAAAAGAGTGCAGGAGACTTTGAAAGAAATGCTCATTAAATTTTAGAGAATATTAAAACATTGAAAATGTAGAAAAAGCAGACCACACTAACAGAAAATGTGTTGAAAGAGGCTAGAAAATCAGCTGCAGTTGAGTATCATATTAGAGAGAAGTGAACTATGCCTCAGCACATGGCAGATGAACAAAAAACACGTCCTGAAGAAAACGAAACCTCAGGGGGACTGCTGCATCCGCAGTTCACCCACCCCATCTCGAGAGAAAAATATCATAAAACGCACATACCAGTGATGCTTTTAGAAGATAGATTGATGATAGATGTTGTAAATTGCTGAATGGACGCTTTCCAGAAAAATGCCCAACGTTAGTTCTCCACGAATAAGGTTATGTTCGTCTTTGGATTAAAGTCCTCCAAGAAAGAATGCTGCATTTAGATAGCTGATTGAATGCCTTCAGAAAAATGCTGGATAGTTTCCTTTTTTAATGCTGAAATATGATGCCCTATGATCAGGGTTAATCATAAAATCATTATGTTTAACCAAAAGAATTAAAAAGAGAAGAGAAACTTACTTTAATGATGTTGCCTCTATGAATGTTAAATCCAAAGTGAGAAAATTTTCAGAGAAATTACTGAAGTGAGAATTTGACAGCAGGAAATCAAGGCATACTTGGTTAGAACAAAGTCAAATTATTGAGGTGAGAATTTGACAGCAGAAATCAAGGCATGCTTGATTAGAACAAAGTCAAAGAGCAGAGCAGAAATTATTAAAGTGACAGAAAAGTCATAGAACGATATAAAAATTTCTTATAAATATGCATATATGGACCCACAAGGGTTCTCAATATGCACCAGCCTACAAGTAGGAGGACCAAGGAAAAGGTCGGGTATGCTTTGGATCAGATACATCGCTTGCGCCCTACATGGGGACCACGCGTTGCTTAGGTTGTTTTGCCAAGGCGAGCACTTGCTTTAGTTTAAGCAATCATTCAAAAGAAACAAGCCATCAATGAAAGAGCAAGTACGAATTAAGCCAACAATTGCAGCCAACTCATAGTTGGTCAACGCTAAGGATTGGTTGATCAGCCTAAGGAATGCCTGTGAAATACTAGCAATATGGAATACATCATAAACAACATTGACTAGTATATGTGCATGTGGGACAGCAGAGAATAAGCTATTTAAATAATAGATGTAGTGGCAAGATAACTAGTTGCAAACTAATTAAAGATCAATCACTTACGAATTAATATCAAACTATAATTTACAGAAAAGCTGAGCTACAAAGAAAATAATAATATTAGTAATCAAGACTAACCAAAAGAGCGCAGAAAACACTAAAAGAAACGTCTATTAGAGTTTTAAAAATATTATAATATTGGAAATGCAGAAAGAGCAGACTATACTAATAGTAAAGTGTTAAAAGTGGCTAGAAATTTAGTTGTAAACTAGTTAAAAATCATTCATTCGCAAATAAAAGATAAGTATTGTGATTAATAGCAAAAATTGTAGACAGACTATAGCTCAGAGAAAAGCTGAACTAAAAATAATATTAAGTATCAAGACTAACCAAAAGAGCGCAGAAAACACTAAAAGAAACGTCTATTAGAGTTTAAAAAATATTCTAATATTGGAAATGCAGAAAGAGCAGACTATACTAATAGAAGTGTGTTAAGAGTGGCTGGAAATTTAGTTGTAAACTAGCTAAAAATCATTCATTCGCAAATAAATGATAAGTATTGTGATTAATAGCAAAATTGTAGACAAACTATAACTCAGAGAAAAGTAGCAATAAATATAGACAAATTATTGTTTAGAGAGAAGATAGGCTAACAGTAATCATATTTAGTGTCCAAATTAATCAAAAGAGTGCAGGAGACTTTGAAAGAAATGCTCATTAAATTTTAGAGAATATTAAAACATTGAAAATGTAGAAAAAGCAGACCACACTAACAGAAAATGTGTTGAAAGAGGCTAGAAAATCAGCTGCAGTTGAGTATCATATTAGAGAGAAGTGAACTATGCCTCAGCACATGGCAGATGAACAAAAACACGTCCTGAAGAAAACGAAACCTCAGGGGACTGCTGCATCCGCAGTTCACCCACCCCATCTCGAGAGAAAATATCATAAAACGCACATACCAGTGATGCTTTTAGAAGATAGATTGATGATAGATGTTGTAAATTGCTGAATGGACGCTTTCCAGAAAAATGCCCAACGTTAGTTCTCCACGAATAAGGTTATGTTCGTCTTTGGATTAAAGTCCTCCAAGAAAGAATGCTGCATTTAGATAGCTGATTGAATGCCTTCAGAAAAATGCTGAATAGTTTCCTTTTTTAATGCTGAAATATGACGCCCTATGATCAGGGTTAATCATAAAATCATTATGTTTAACCAAAAGAATTAAAAAGAGAAGAGAAACTTACTTTAATGTTGTTGCCTCTATGAATGTTAAATCCAAAGTGAGAAAATTTTCAGAGAAATTACTGAAGTGAGAATTTGACAGCAGGAAATCAAGGCATACTTGGTTAGAACAAAGTCAAATTATTGAGGTGAGAATTTGACAGCAGGAAATCAAGGCATGCTTGATTAGAACAAAGTCAAAGAGCAGAGCAGAACTTATTAAAGTGACAGAAAAGTCATAGAACGATATAAAAATTTCTTATAAATATGCATATATGGACCCACAAGGGTTCTCAATATGCACCAGCCTACAAGTAGGAGGACCAAGGAAAAGGTCGGGTATGCTTTGGATCAGATACATCGCTTGCGCCCTACATGGGGACCACGCGTTGCTTAGGTTGTTTTGCCAAGGCGAGCACTTGCTTTAGTTTAAACAATCATTCAAAAGAAACAAGCCATCAATGAAAGAGCAAGTACGAATTAAGCCAACAATTGCAGCCAACTCATAGTTGGTCAACGCTAAGGATTGGTTGATCAGCCTAAGGAATGCCTGTGGTACACTAGCAAAATGGAATACATCATAAACAACCTTGACTAGTATATGTGCATGAGGGTCAGCAGAGAATAAACTATTTAATTAATAGATGTATTGGCAAGATTACTAGCTGCAAACCAATTAAAGATCAATCACTTACGAATTAATATCAAACTATAACATACAGAAAAGCTGAACTACAAAAGAAAATAATAATATTAGGAATCAAGACTAACCAGAAAGCGCAGAAAACCCTAAAGTAGTATCTATTAGTGTTAGGAGTATTCTAAAAATGCAGAAAGAGCAGACTATACAGGTAGAAATGTGTTAATAGTGGCTAGAAATTTAGTTGTAAGCTAGCTAAAAATCATTCATTCGCATATAAAAGATAAGTATTGTGATTAATAGCAGTAATTGAAGACAAACTATAACTTAGAGAAAAGCTGAACTAAAAAATATTAATATTAGCTAATCAGACTAACCAAAAGAGCGCAGAAGACACTAAAAGAAACGTCTATTAGAGTTTTAAAAATATTCTAATATTGGAAATGCAGAAAGAGCAGACTATACTAATAGAAGTGTGTTAAGAGTGGCTGGAAATTTAGTTGTAAACTAGCTAAAAATCATTCATTCTGCAAATAAATGATAAGTATTGTGATTAATAGCAAAATTGTAGACAAACTATAACTCAGAGAAAAGTAGCAATAAATATAGACAAATTATTGTTTAGAGAGAAGATAGGCTAACAGTAATCATATTTAGTGTCCAAATTAATCAAAAGAGTGCAGGAGACTTTGAAAGAAATGCTCATTAAATTTTAGAGAATATTAAAACATTGAAAATGTAGAAAAGCAGACCACACTAACAGAAAATGTGTTGAAAGAGGCTAGAAAATCAGCTGCAGTTGAGTATCATATTAGAGAGAAGTGAACTATGCCTCAGCACATGGCAGATGAACAAAAACACGTCCTGAAGAAAACGAAACCTCAGGGGACTGCTGCATCCGCAGTTCACCCACCCCATCTCGAGAGAAAATATCATAAAACGCACATACCAGTGATGCTTTTAGAAGATAGATTGATGATAGATGTTGTAAATTGCTGAATGGACGCTTTCCAGAAAATGCCCAACGTTAGTTCTCCACGAATAAGGTTATGTTCGTCTTTGGATTAAAGTCCTCAAGAAAGAATGCTGCTTTTAGATAGCTGATTGAATGCCTTCAGAAAATGCTGGATAGTTTCCTTTTAATGCTGAAATATGACGCCCTATGATCAGGGTTAATCATAAAATCATTATGTTTAACCAAAGAATAAAAAGAGAGGAGAAACTTACTTTAATGATGTTGCCTCTATGAATGTTAAATCCAAAGTGAGAAAATTTTCAGAGAAATTACTGAAGTGAGAATTTGACAGCAGGAAATCAAGGCATACTTTTAGAACAAAGTCAAATTATTGAGGTGAGAATTTGACAGCAGGAAATCAAGGCATGCTTGATTAGAACAAAGTCAAAGAGCAGAGCAGAAATTTTTAAAGTGACAGAAAAGTCATAGAACGATATAAAAATTTCTTATAAATATGCATATATGGACCCACAAGGGTTCTCAATATGCACCAGCCTACAAGTAGGAGGACCAAGGAAAAGGTCGGGTATGCTTTGGATCAGATACATCGCTTGCGCCTACATGGGGACCACGCGTTGCTTAGGTTGTTTTGCCAAGGCGAGCACTTGCTTTAGTTTAAACAATCATTCAAAAGAAACAAGCCATCAATGAAAGAGCAAGTACGAATTAAGCCAACAATTGCAGCCAACTCATAGTTGGTCAACGCTAAGGATTGGTTGATCAGCCTAAGGAATGCCTGTGAAACACTAGCAATATGGAATACATCATAAACAACATTGACTAGTATATGTGCATGTGGGACAGCAGAGAATAAGCTATTTAAATAATAGATGTAGTGGCAAGATAACTAGTTGCAAACTAATTAAAGATCAATCACTTACGAATTAATATCAAACTATAATTTACAGAAAAGCTGAGCTACAAAGAAAATAATAATATTAGTAATCAAGACTAACCAAAAGAGCGCAGAAAACACTAAAAGAAACGTCTATTAGAGTTTTAAAAATATTATAATATTGGAAATGCAGAAAGAGCAGACTATACTAATAGTAAAGTGTTAAAAGTGGCTAGAAATTTAGTTGTAAACTAGTTAAAAATCATTCATTCGCAAATAAGATAAGTATTGTGATTAATAGCAAAATTGTAGACAGACTATAGCTCAGAGAAAAGCTGAACTAAAAAATAATATTAAGTATCAAGACTAACCAAAAGAGCGCAGAAAACACTAAAAGAAACGTCTATTAGAGTTTAAAAAATATTCTAATATTGGAAATGCAGAAAGAGCAGACTATACTAATAGAAGTGTGTTAAGAGTGGCTGGAAATTTAGTTGTAAACTAGCTAAAAATCATTCATTCGCAAATAAATGATAAGTATTGTGATTAATAGCAAAATTGTAGACAAACTATAACTCAGAGAAAAGTAGCAATAAATATAGACAAATTATTGTTTAGAGAGAAGATAGGCTAACAGTAATCATATTTAGTGTCCAAATTAATCAAAAGAGTGCAGGAGACTTTGAAAGAAATGCTCATTAAATTTTAGAGAATATTAAAACATTGAAAATGTAGAAAAGCAGACCACACTAACAGAAAATGTGTTGAAAGAGGCTAGAAAATCAGCTGCAGTTGAGTATCATATTAGAGAGAAGTGAACTATGCCTCAGCACATGGCAGATGAACAAAAAACACGTCCTGAAGAAACGAAACCTCAGGGGACTGCTGCATCCGCAGTTCACCCACCCCATCTCGAGAGAAAATATCATAAAACGCACATACCAGTGATGCTTTTAGAAGATAGATTGATGATAGATGTTGTAAATTGCTGAATGGACGCTTTCCAGAAAAATGCCCAACGTTAGTTCTCCACGAATAAGGTTATGTTCGTCTTTGGATTAAAGTCCTCCAAGAAAGAATGCTGCTTTTAGATAGCTGATTAAATGCCTTCAGAAAAATGCTGGATAGTTTCCTTTTTTAATGCTGAAATATGACGCCCTATGATCAGGGTTAATCATAAAATCATTATGTTTAACCAAAAGAATTAAAAAGAGAAGAGAAACTTACTTTAATGTTGTTGCCTCTATGAATGTTAAATCCAAAGTGAGAAAATTTTCAGAGAAATTACTGAAGTGAGAATTTGACAGCAGGAAATCAAGGCATACTTGGTTAGAACAAAGTCAAATTATTGAGGTGAGAATTTGACAGCAGGAAATCAAGGCATGCTTGATTAGAACAAAGTCAAAGAGCAGAGCAGAAATTATTAAAGTGACAGAAAAGTCATAGAACGATATAAAATTTCTTATAAATATGCATATATGGACCCACAAGGGTTCTCAATATGCACCAGCCTACAAGTAGGAGGACCAAGGAAAAGGTCGGGTATGCTTTGGATCAGATACATCGCTTGCGCCCTACATGGGGACCACGCGTTGCTTAGGTTGTTTTGCCAAGGCGAGCACTTGCTTTAGTTTAATCAATCATTCAAAAGAAACAAGCCATCAATGAAAGAGCAAGTACGAATTAAGCCAACAATTGCAGCCAACTCATAGTTGGTCAACGCTAAGGATTGGTTGATCAGCCTAAGGAATGCCTGTGGTACACTAGCAAAATGGAATACATCATAAACAACCTTGACTAGTATATGTGCATGAGGGTCAGCAGAGAATAAACTATTTAATTAATAGATGTATTGGCAAGACTACTAGCTGCAAACCAATTAAAGATCAATCACTTACGTATTAATATCAAACTATAACATACAGAAAAGCTGAACTACAAAAGAAAATAATAATATTAGGAATCAAGACTAACCAGAAAGCGCAGAAAACCCTAAAGTAGTATCTATTAGTGCTAGGAGTATTCTAAAAATGCAGAAAGAGCAGACTATACAGGTAGAAATGTGTTAATAGTGGCTAGAAATTTAGTTGTAAGCTAGCTAAAAATCATTCATTCGCATATAAAAGATAAGTATTGTGATTAATAGCAGTAATTGAAGACAAACTATAACTTAGAGAAAAGCTGAACTAAAAAATATTAATATTAGCTAATCAGACTAACCAAAAGAGCGCAGAAGACACTAAAAGAAAGAGTTTTAAAAATATTCTAATATTGGAAATGCAGAAAGAGCAGACTATACTAATAGAAGTGTGTTAAGAGTGGCTGGAAATTTAGTTGTAAACTAGCTAAAAATCATTCATTCGCAAATAAATGATAAGTATTGTGATTAATAGCAAAATTGTAGACAAACTATAACTCAGAGAAAAGTAGCAATAAATATAGACAAATTATTGTTTAGAGAGAAGATAGGCTAACAGTAATCATATTTAGTGTCCAAATTAATCAAAAGAGTGCAGGAGACTTTGAAAGAAATGCTCATTAAATTTTAGAGAATATTAAAACATTGAAAATGTAGAAAAAGCAGACCACACTAACAGAAAATGTATTGAAAGAGGCTAGAAAATCAGCTGCAGTTGAGTATCATATTAGAGAGAAGTGAACTATGCCTCAGCACATGGCAGATGAACAAAAACACGTCCTGAAGAAACCAGAAACCTCAGGGGACTGCTGCATCCGCAGTTCACCCACCCCATCTCGAGAGAAAATATCATAAAACGCACATACCAGTGATGCTTTTAGAAGATAGATTGATGATAGATGTTGTAAATTGCTGAATGGACGCTTTCCAGAAAAATGCCCAACGTTAGTTCTCCACGAATAAGGTTATGTTCGTCTTTGGATTAAAGTCCTCCAAGAAAGAATGCTGCTTTTAGATAGCTGATTGAAGGCCTTCAGAAAAATGCTGGATAGTTTCCTTTTTAATGCTGAAATATGACGCCCTATGATCAGGGTTAATCATAAAATCATTATGTTTAACCAAAAGAATAAAAGAGAGGAGAAACTTACTTTAATGATGTTGCCTCTATGAATGTTAAATCCAAAGTGAGAAAACTTTCAGAGAAATTACTGAAGTGAGAATTTGACAGCAGGAAATCAAGGCATACTTGGTTAGAACAAAGTCAAATTATTGAGGTGAGAATTTGACAGCAGGAAATCAAGGCATGCTTGATTAGAACAAAGTCAAAGAGCAGAGCAGAAATTATTAAAGTGACAGAAAAGTCATAGAACGATATAAAAATTTCTTATAAATATGCATATATGGACCCACAAGGGTTCTCAATATGCACCAGCCTACAAGTAGGAGGACCAAGGAAAAGGTCGGGTATGCTTTGGATCAGATACATCGCTTGCGCCCTACATGGGGACCACGCGTTGCTTAGGTTGTTTTGCCAAGGCGAGCACTTGCTTTAGTTTAAACAATCATTCAAAAGAAACAAGCCATCAATGAAAGAGCAAGTACGAATTAAGCCAACAATTGCAGCCAACTCATAGTTGGTCAACGCTAAGGATTGGTTGATCAGCCTAAGGAATGCCTGTGAAACACTAGCAATATGGAATACATCATAAACAACCTTGACTAGTATATGTGCATGTGGGACAGCAGAGAATAAGCTATTTAAATAATAGATGTAGTGGCAAGATAACTAGTTGCAAACTAATTAAAGATCAATCACTTACGAATTAATATCAAACTATAATTTACAGAAAAGCTGAGCTACAAAGAAAATAATAATATTAGTAATCAAGACTAACCAAAAGAGCGCAGAAAACACTAAAAGAAACGTCTATAAGAGTTTTAAAAATATTATAATATTGAAAATGCAGAAAGAGCAGACTATACTAATAGTAAAGTGTTAAAAGTGGCTAGAAATTTAGTTGTAAACTAGTTAAAAATCATTCATTCGCAAATAAAAGATAAGTATTGTGATTAATAGCAAAAATTGTAGACAGACTATAGCTCAGAGAAAAGCTGAACTAAAAATAATAATATTAAGTATCAAGACTAACCAAAAGAGCGCAGAAAACACTAAAAGAAACGTCTATTAGAGTTTAAAAAATATTCTAATATTGGAAATGCAGAAAGAGCAGACTATACTAATAGAAGTGTGTTAAGAGTGGCTGGAAATTTAGTTGTAAACTAGCTAAAAATCATTCATTCGCAAATAAATGATAAGTATTGTGATTAATAGCAAAATTGTAGACAAACTATAACTCAGAGAAAAGTAGCAATAAATATAGACAAATTATTGTTTAGAGAGAAGATAGGCTAACAGTAATCATATTTAGTGTCCAAATTAATCAAAAGAGTGCAGGAGACTTTGAAAGAAATGCTCATTAAATTTTAGAGAATATTAAAACATTGAAAATGTAGAAAAAGCAGACCACACTAACAGAAAATGTGTTGAAAGAGGCTAGAAAATCAGCTGCAGTTGAGTATCATATTAGAGAAAGTGAACTATGCCTCAGCACATGGCAGATGAACAAAAAACACGTCCTGAAGAAAACGAAACCTCAGGGGACTGCTGCATCCGCAGTTCACCCACCCCATCTCGAGAGAAAAATATCATAAAACGCACATACCAGTGATGCTTTTAGAAGATAGATTGATGATAGATGTTGTAAATTGCTGAATGGACGCTTTCCAGAAAAATGCCCAACGTTAGTTCTCCACGAATAAGGTTATGTTCGTCTTTGGATTAAAGTCCTCCAAGAAAGAATGCTGCTTTTAGATAGCTGATTGAATGCCTTCAGAAAAATGCTGGATAGTTTCCTTTTTTAATGCTGAAATATGACGCCCTATGATCAGGGTTAATCATAAAATCATTATGTTTAACCAAAAGAATTAAAAAGAGAAGAGAAACTTACTTTAATGTTGTTGCCTCTATGAATGTTAAATCCAAAGTGAGAAAATTTTCAGAGAAATTACTGAAGTGAGAATTTGACAGCAGGAAATCAAGGCATACTTGGTTAGAACAAAGTCAAATTATTGAGGTGAGAATTTGACAGCAGGAAATCAAGGCATGCTTGATTAGAACAAAGTCAAAGAGCAGAGCAGAAATTATTAAAGTGACAGAAAAGTCATAGAACGATATAAAATTTCTTATAAATATGCATATATGGACCCACAAGGGTTCTCAATATGCACCAGCCTACAAGTAGGAGGACCAAGGAAAAGGTCGGGTATGCTTTGGATCAGATACATCGCTTGCGCCCTACATGGGGACCACGCGTTGCTTAGGTTGTTTTGCCAAGGCGAGCACTTGCTTTAGTTTAAACAATCATTCAAAAGAAACAAGCCATCAATGAAAGAGCAAGTACGAACTAAGCCAACAATTGCAGCCAACTCATAGTTGGTCAACGCTAAGGATTGGTTGATCAGCCTAAGGAATGCCTGTGAAACACTAGCAATATGGAATACATCATAAACAACCTTGACTAGTATATGTGCATGTGGGACAGCAGAGAATAAGCTATTTAAATAATAGATGTAGTGGCAAGATAACTAGTTGCAAACTAATTAAAGATCAATCACTTACGAATTAATATCAAACTATAATTTACAGAAAAGCTGAGCTACAAAGAAAATAATAATATTAGTAATCAAGACTAACCAAAAGAGCGCAGAAAACACTAAAAGAAACGTCTATTAGAGTTTTAAAAATATTATAATATTGAAATGCAGAAAGAGCAGACTATACTAATAGTAAAGTGTTAAAAGTGGCTAGAAATTTAGTTGTAAACTAGTTAAAAATCATTCATTCATAAATAAAAGATAAGTATTGTGATTAATAGCAAAAATTGTAGACAGACTATAGCTCAGAGAAAAGCTGAACTAAAAATAATAATATTAAGTATCAAGACTAACCAAAGAGCGCAGAAAACACTAAAAGAAACGTCTATTAGAGTTTAAAAATATTCTAATATTGGAAATGCAGAAAGAGCAGACTATACTAATAGAAGTGTGTTAAGAGTGGCTGGAAA
This sequence comes from Drosophila innubila, assembly GCF_004354385.1. Classification (NCBI taxonomy): domain Eukaryota; kingdom Metazoa; phylum Arthropoda; class Insecta; order Diptera; family Drosophilidae; genus Drosophila; species Drosophila innubila. Next base: position 29,323,168 of record NW_022995372.1, read on the forward strand.
TTTAGTTGTAAACTAGCTAAAAATCATTCATTCGCAAATAAATGATAAGTATTGTGATTAATAGCAAAATTGTAGACAAACTATAACTCAGAGAAAAGTAGCAATAAATATAGACAAATTATTGTTTAGAGAGAAGATAGGCTAACAGTAATCATATTTAGTGTCCAAATTAATCAAAAGAGTGCAGGAGACTTTGAAAGAAATGCTCATTAAATTTTAGAGAATATTAAAACATTGAAAATGTAGAAAAAGCAGACCACACTAACAGAAAATGTGTTGAAAGAGGCTAGAAAATCACATGGCAGATGAACAAAAAACACGTCCTGAAGAAAACGAAACCTCAGGGGGACTGCTGCATCCGCAGTTCACCCACCCCATCTCGAGAGAAAAATATCATAAAACGCACATACCAGTGATGCTTTTAGAAGATAGATTGATGATAGTAAAATAACACATTTTTTAATAAATCAACATGAATAAGTAATATATAATTTTATTTTGACAAAAACTTACACTTTCATTAGCATTTATTGCGCTTGGGTCGTTCTCTTTACCATCCATGTCTACGTCTTGCAAAATCTTAAAGTCAACTGTACCGTTGTAAGACACTACACTCATATTTGTATATGGTGTACAACGTGTAGAAACGAGACAAATATTGCACTCACTCACGAAGTGTACTACATTTCTACTGCTCTCACCTAGAGTGAGAACAGTATAATGTTGTACTCCATTCTTCTGCACACTGGAAAATACTGCACAGCAAAAAATGAGTGCAGTATTTTAACAACACTATATTACTGTACCGTACTATGGTGTAGGAAATGAATGCATTCATGCAGATGTCTAATTTCTATATTGGGCAACTCAAAGTTGTATTAGTAGTTTTCACATCCACTCTGCGTATTTGTCCATCTCTTGCAGCATACAACTTGACGACTCGTCCACGTTTCCACTTCTCTCGGGGAGTAGCTTCATCCATGATGATGACTATGTCATTCAGTTTTACAGGATCTGTTTTGTCATGCCACTTGCTGCGGCACATCAGTTGTGGCAAATATTCAACAATACATTGCTTCCATAAACGATCCTTCAACTATTGCGCAATCCGCCATTGTTTCTTCAAGCAAATAATGTTTTCCGGTGGGTATGGAGTTTGAGTGGAGTTAGCACATCCTAACAAAAAATGGTTGGGCGTCAGGGGCTCATCATTCTCATGATCCAGTGGAAGTTCTGTTAATGGGCGTGCATTTAAGATATTTACTGCTTCTATCAATGCTGAGCGCAATGTTTCAACTCGTGGAGCGACGTCTTGAAGGGTTTTCTTGAGTAATAATTTTACAATGCGAATTAGTCTCTCTCAGCATCCTCCAGCGCTAGGGTTTGATGGACAATTAAAAATCCATTTAATTTTCTGACGTGAAGTTTCATCTAATAAAGTTTCAAGTTAAGCAAACGCTCATTCTTATTCAATTTCTTTTGGGCACCTATGAAGTTAGTCCCATTATCGCTTCTGATTACAATTGGTACTCCGCGACGATTGATGAAATTTCGCAGAGTGACAATAAATGCATCGGTTGAAAGATCTTCAACTATTTCTAAGTGTGTTGCTTGTATGGTTAAGCAAGTAAATATTACAGCCCAACGTTTTTCTCGACGACGGCCACGGGAGACATTTATTGGGCCAAACAGATCTACACCACAGTAGGAAAATGGTCTGACATATGGTGTTAGGCTATCAACTGGAAGTTGTCCCATGAGTGGCGCCAAAGCTTGACTTCGCTCAGCAATACATTTTGAGCAGTCTCGTTGTACCCGTTCCGACAAGGATTTGATATCTGGAATCCAGTATTGTTGACGGCATTCGTTGATGGTGACAGAAGTATTCTAGTGATGAAATTTGTTATGAAAATGTTGCATAACCAAAGATGAGAACGGTACGGTACGGTTACGCTGAACGGTAAATAAGTCGCTTCGTCAATTTGCCCTGTTAAACGTAGCAGTCCATCGTTCTCCAAATATGGTGACAATTTGCTTATTTTTAGTTAACGTAGAAATTTCATTAGCAAATGCATCCTGTTGTACCATCCTGCACAATACGAATTCAGCGTTAGTCAGCTCCACAGATGTTCTTCTTCTGATTTATTCAAAGTCTAGATTTTCTTGGCTCTCAATACCCAGGCAACAACACGGACCAGCTTGAAGTACGATGAATAATTAGCAATGGCAATAAAGGGTATGCTCACGTGACATTTTAGAATGTTTTTAGTTAAGACTTCTTCTTCGAGTGGCGCAATAGGCAGTTGTATCGTCATCTGTGGCCATTCATCTGGCGACGTCCATTGAGCCATAGACTGTCAGTACTAATCTTCGGATGGGTTATTAGGCGAATTGCTGCATCTGCCGGGTTATCAATGGACGGCACAAACCTCCATTGATTTGGGTGCGTTGTTGACAAAATCTCAGTAACTCGGTGTGCAACATATGGCTTAAGCTTCCGTTCCGTCGAATGGATCCACTGTAAAGTGGTTTTGAGTCACTCCAAAACACAATATAATATATTGTAACATATTGGTGTTTTTCTATCAATTTTTTCAAACGTATTCCCAATATTGGATTGATAAGAGCTTGGTAGGTGCGTGACGTGTTTTTCCCATACCAAAAGCAACATCGGTTTCACAGTTACCGGCCAGATGAAGGTAGGCAACAGCGGCAAAGGCATCTTGACCCGCATCTACGAATATGTGCAATTCTATATGGTTACAATGTCTTAGATTGGGTGAATAACAACATGGTGTCTGAAATTTGTGCATGTTTTGTAGTGCCTTCCACCAACAATCCCATTCTGGTTGTAATTCTCTGGGTAAAACATCATCCCATTTCATTTGATGGCTCCATGTTTTTTGGACAAGGATTTTGGCAAATATGTGAAAATCCGCTAATAGGCCGAATGGATCGTAAATGGCCATTACAATTCCCAGCAATTCACGTTTCGTTGGCTCACGTTTACCCTGCATTACTTCTGAAGTGATTCGATTAAATTTCGTCATAAATTAAAAAAAAGAATCGTCAGATGTGTTCCAGTACATTCCCAAGATCTTGTCACCATTTGCACCTCCATGTTAAGCATATTCTATCTGATCGTTCATGGCGTCTTCTGAACGTACGGAATTGGAAACAAAGTTGCGCAGTTCAAACCTCCGTGGCGATGTATTTGGACAACATCTTTGCAGACTGTAATGGCATGTTTCTCGTCGTTAAGGCATATACCCAAATCATCTACGTAATGGTGCTCAAGAATAGCATTCGCGGCTTCTGGCATTTCTTCAATAAACTCTTCTGCATTTTGATGTCTTCTGCGCAATAAGGTGAACAGACTGCTCCAAAAATCAGTTATGTCATGGCATAATGTTGAATGGGCTGAGATGGATCTACTTCGCCAAAGGAATTTTGAGCATTTTGATATTCGTGTTGGATTCCAATTTGTGACAACATTTCCTTATACCCTGCTACACCAAATTTTCCTTTCCTGGTTGGTTGGTTAGCTCAGGACCTTTAAATAGGAACGAATTCAGGGAATTTCCGTTTACTGTTGCTGCGGCGTCCAATTATTGGATTGGTTTGCTCAGGACCTTTAAATAGGGACGAATTCAGGGAATTTCCGTTTACTGTTGCTGCGGAGTCAAACACGATTCTTAATTTATCCGGTTTGTGTATCTTCTGCACAGAAAAATGTGGTAGGTACCATGTACGTTTTGAGTGATTGTTGATTTCATCTGATGATAGTTTTCGTGCATATCCCTTCTCCAAATACTTATTCATCTCTTCTTTGTATTTGTTTGCATATTCTCTATTGTGACACATCTTTTCTCAGTACCTAATAAACGACTTTCTTCATAATTTAGCTGTTAGGCAACTCTACACTTTCTTCCAAAGTAAACCCATTTGGAAATGGTCTTTATTCTTTGTTTTATTGCTAACATGATGTTCTTAGCTCGGATGTCGTCCTCAGATTCCAATACTGCCAAATCGTTAGTACCAAAGTATTCAGTGGCAAAGTATTCTTTAACTGGGTGTTGTTCGGATGAAAAATGCTTGTGGATACTTATTTTTAGCTGGTCCATACGCTAGCCATCCGAGTATAGTTCGAATTGCTACTGGTTGTGAGATACCATCTCCGATCAGAGTTTTCGATAATCCTAAATAAACATTGTCAAGGACGATTAACAAGGCTGGCTTTGCATTCTCATATTTGGGGATCAGGTGGTAGATATTCCGATTTACATTTTTGTATTCGCGCACATCGCGCAAAGTTGTCGAAAATTTCATAAGTTGTCCCATTGTATCAATATTTTGGTTTCGCTCACAGCTGCACCTTGCGCTAACTCTGTTAGAGCCTCTGTCTCGCTCACTTCCACAACAAACGGCCTGCGTGCGCTACGTGAGAATCAAAACGAATAAAGGGACCTAAAGATTGATCGATTGATCACCGTTAAAATTCATTCGGTGAGATTTTCGCATGTAGACTTGCATAAGTATGTGTGTGGTTTGCTGAAAACGAAGGGCGACAGACGCGTGGCTTGGCACGCTGCATTCTTTTAATTTCGAGAAGGCGACAGAACAAGACGCAAATATTTGAGTGCGAAATTATAAGTATTTAAACCAACCAAAGTAAAAGCAACTACTCTGATTTACCACAATCTGTTCGAGGAACTTTCTGCCGTATAAAGTGCCTTAATTGGAGCTGTTTTGATCTCTTTTTGCCAAAAGGTGATATCTCTATAAATATAGAAAATATGCATTTCCCTAAAGTAAAATTTTTTCTAGGCAGTTCGATTGGAGCATAATTCTCGTGCGTTGCCGGCCAGCCATAGCGCATCTGCGCTCGCCCTTAGTTATATACCTCCGTATATACATATTTATCCAGTGTGGCTGGTCGGACATCTACGAGACTCGAGGATCCAAAATAATTGATTTGACGGCAGAAAAGCAGCGGCGCGACTGCGCTACCTCATCGCGGCAGAATTCGCAGCCAACAGCGTTCACGACATTGTAACTACGCTACCAAGTGAGCCACGGGATCTTTCGATTCTGAATCCTTGATTTGCGAATCAAGCCTGGACTTTGATAACCATATTGCCCCACGGTCACGTCATCTTGCGGCCACACTCATAAACTTGCGTCTGCTGAGGGCAGCGTGAGTAGAGGACCGGACCATTTGGCTACCGCATCTTGTGGGCAAGAGAGGCACATACAGGATTTATTATTTAATTTCGCTTTGAACGCGTAACCCTGATTATAATAGTTGCAGTGCACATCGCCTTAACGAACCACGTGTCTCAATGACACATTAATTCAAGTTAAATTGTTAAAAGCTTAAATTTAAATATTTAAATTGGGATATCTAATATAAATTTGATTTTTTTTAATAATCCATACAGTAAAGTAATGATTTAAAATAATAAGAATATTGTAACATAGTTCTGATAGTCACGAGAGGTTAAGCGATGTTTGTTCGGTATACCTAAATTCCTGTTTAGATTTTCTTTGCTGATTCACAGATTATAACGCCATCATCATCATCGTGCAACGATGGGCCAGCTACGCATCGATGGATTTGTTAAGACTGTGAGTACTTACTGGTTAGCTACACCAGCCAAATAATCAAGATTGATACAAGTAATTGTAAATTGGCGAGCCTTCAGCCACGACCGATATAGGAATTTGTGTAATTTGAGAATACCGACATAAAATCCCCTTTCTTCCTTTGAGACAGGCAGAATTATCCTTTGTTTTTTTTTTTTAATTTACATTGAAATGAAATTTATAAACATTTGCTATTAAGAGTATAAAATTGTTCCGATCATGCTTTACAAATTCGACGTAAAGGTAGTAAATGAATTTACTTGAAGAATATAAGAACTAATAGAATGATTTGTAAGACATTATTAGCATAGCGGATGAAGAAAGAACCCATACCCCATCCGACGAGCTAAGTTTAAAGAAGACGGCTAGAAGTGCACGACTTCTGATTCCGCTATGCACAAGTAGATGGGTTTCTTTAATTCTCTCCAGTACGCACACGCCAGACATACTCAATAATTGGAAAATTTACAAAGTTTTAAACTGTTGTTTATGAAACTTCAGTGTCGGTAAGTTTAGGCTTTGTACCGTCTGTATTCCTTTTAGATACCCGTTTTGACATTTCGGTAATTACTTTATTGTCATACCATTGCAAATTTAATGGCTGTTGATGTCCGGTCAAGCCTATTTTAGTTGCAACGTTTTCTTTAATTAATGTTATGGAACTGCTTTCGTCAAACATAGCTAATTTACCGTTTGGGCTATACATTATAACAGGAATTATCTTAAATAACTGCTGAATGGTCTCAGTGTAAGAATTGTAAGTAAGCACAGTCGCCGGCCTATCTACTTTATCTCTTTGAGCTCTGATTACGGTGTTATGCAGGTCTTGTGATGAGTACGTGTACAACCGTCTATATCACATTTGGTCTTTGCTGGGCAATTCGATGTGCTATGTCCTTTTGACAGACATGCAAAACAAAGTTGATTGGCTTTGGCAACATCGCAACGAGCATTGACGTCTGTATTTTCGCTCCAATTCTTACATTGACTTATATGGTGATTGTTTTCACATAATAAACACTCAGCTTCCACGCGATAAGTGTGTAACAAAGGCTTAAAATCTCGAATTTTCTTTGGAGTCTCCACACGGGGTAGTCGGCCAACTTGTCTGGCAAATGTGCCTAACCATTCAAAAATGTCGGCAACTGAAGGGCTTGCTTGAAAACAGTTTGCATAACGGATCCAATTTAACTGAGCATCAGTAGGTAGCTTGCTTACAAGTTCGACCAGAAGTGTTGGAATATATAAGTGTTAATGACAATTGGCAGACGACAAAAAAGCCACCACGCAACGCACTTTTGTAGACAAATGAATTACTTGGTCTAGCTTGTTGAAAGCGATTTTGGAAAGCTCTTTTATTTTCGCAAGCTGTGAACGAACAAGTAATTCCGGCCGACCAAATAGAAATTTTAGTTTATCTATTACTTTTGGGACATCTTCCGGATAAACATGGCTTCACCGCTTCTTGCATCTCCAATGAGGCATTTGTGCAATCGGATCAGATTTTGTCGGTTGTTATAACTGAGTTCGCTCGTTGTGTTGTTGTAGTTTGCAATGAACATCGGCCATTGCTCAGCTGCTGAAAATGATGGTAGATCATAGAGTTTGATATGGCTTGCGACATGACGTATTGCGGATTGCAAGGACACCTCTTGATTTTGAGCTTCATCTCAGGTTGGTCGCTGGATCGTGTCAATGAGTAGCCTACCCCTTGCGTTGGTACGGGTACTTCCCCATTCGGTGGCCCACGCATTAAAGTCTCCAGCAATGATTACTGGCGACCGTGATCTCGCGTCAACTACAATTCCATAGAGGATTTCGGCGTATTCCGCGATCGGGATGCTTGGTGCAATATAGCAGCTATAAATGCAGATTCCATTATATTTAGCTCGCACAAAGCCCCTAAACGTGCTCTGCTCTCTTAATTGGAATGGCGGATCAGCACAGCTCCAGATTGCTGCTCCAGCACTGTGATTTTGTAGCCAGCTTCCATCCTGCTTCGGTTTGTACGGCTCACACAAAGTGGCTACATCGATGGCCTTCTCGCGCACTGCCTGCGTTAGCAAATTCTGTGCTGCTCTACAGTGGTTTAAATTAAGCTGCAGAAACTTAATTTTTTATTTTGTTATTGCCTTCGTGTAGAACGGGCAGCCCTTGCTAAGTGTGTGTCCCGTTTTTTGAGCTCCAGTTCTAGTGCAGAGTATACAGCACGCATTTTCCTTACAATCCTTGGATGTGTGTGTGTGTGTGTGTGTGTGGGTGTGTCTCTTGCAATGGTGGCGTATTGGCTACGAAGAGCTGATCGCAGCGTCTCTGCACTGCCGTCTCAGTAGCGTCGTCGCAACTGCTTTGCAACTAAGGATTGCTGCAGAACGATGTTAAATATTTTGCCAATGTGGCAGCCGCCAAAAGTTACGATAATACTTAAAAATTCGCTGTTATATAGACTTACTTATTGTTATTATTCGGACATGCCGACATACTTTAATTCAGCATTTCAATATTCCCACGATGTCGACAGGCCTGAAGACGAAGGGTTTGCTGTGAACTTCAAAACGGATTAGAATATATAACAGCTAAGGTTTCTGCACTATATGTTTCAATACGTTAGTTTTTTTTTGTGACAATTTATGTCATCAGTATTTAAATAAAAAGCTTTAAAGTAATTTAAATTGAATAATATATATCATTTACGTTACGTTAAGTGCCATTGGGTGAAATTCAATAGACACGCAAAATCAAAAGCAAAATCAAAATCAGCATACTCGCTTCCAAAGCGATATTATATCATCAGGGTCATCTTTTCAGTTTAGGTCTTCCAAGAGGTTAGTTCCACATTCTTGTTGTCAGAACAACAAGAGCCATGAGGCCACAGGTATAACAACGGCGGGTATAGCAGGTTTTTTTTTCGGCTTTAACCACTTGCCCGTCAGAATCACACTGCCGGTAAATTTTATTAAACTCAACTATTACTACGTTACAGCAATTTTTTTTGAATTTTATCTTACGTTGACAAACAATCTGGCAACCTTAAAAAATATCGCATGACAAATTTAGTATTTTCTTATTATTAGCGTTGACAAACAATCTGGCAACCTTAAAAAATATCGCATGACAAATTTAGTATTTTCTTATTATTAGCGGGTTGGCAGCCCCATAACTATCGTATTATTATATTTTTTACATTTTTCACAGGTTAGCAGCCCGTTTTCAGTAGAAGCCATATTGGAAAAAATGAAATGTAAACAAAGCAGCAAAATTGGACAATTGAAAGATAAGTTAAGATTAGTTTACAATTTTTAGGTAATATTAATATACTATTTTATTTATTTAATAGGAAATAACTGCGACGGTTGTCACGGGACGTCTGGCGGTCGCCCTCTGCGTGCCGTGCATCTCCTCAAATTATGCATGAACTTGAACGGCAATTACAACACGAGGTGCCGCAGCGATGTTGAGAATTCGTCTTCTTGGAATTATATGACCCAGGATAGGTCGTATTGGAAGTGAGGTGCATGCCTGAGTCCGTGCAGGCGTGAAAAGGCGTTGCTGATGTAATTTGCTTGGGCCATATGGGAAACATTGTCAAATCCTGATTGTGCGTCACGCCGCGCAGGACAGCGCTGGGCGTCGCGTCCACTTGTCACCTCTGGCGGTCGCCATCTGTGAAGTCGCCATTGGCCAGCCATAGAAGCAACTTGTGCAGTGTTGGCGTCTCGTGTGACCGAAGTTGTCGTCTGGGGCGTCTCCAGGCAGGAGTCAGTGAAATCTGAAAGAAAGGCGCCAAGAGTGTGACGGGCGCTGGCATACATACCAGGCTAGTCAGGATTGACCAGCCAATCAGCAGAATATCTGCAGCCGTGCATCTGCGGGACATGGATGTGCGTCCTCCTGCAGTGCAGCTGTGAGAGATAGGATTTCTGGGCACGCTGCGTCGCATTACCATCTCGTCGTCATCAAGAATGCGGATGAGCTCCCTCTGGGTCTGCTCCAGGCCAATGTTCAGCAATGTTTCTTGGCTAGTGATGGCTTCGTGTTGCTCTACGATGATTGGCTGCTGTGTAACCGATTGTGCTGGCTGCTCATCTGCGTCTTGTGAAGGCTGCGAGTCAGTTAGTGAAAATGTTTCGACAGGTGGCGGCGGCTCTTGGCCTGGTCGAACATAATCTGGAATGACGATTCGTTGGATAGCTGGCGGTTGATCCCAGATGAGGGCTATAGCAACGTCTCTGGTATGTTCTCCATTTCTGTATTTGCGCCTGTAAATATTAATCTGCTCTTCTGTCAATCTTAATCCAATAGGCGGCTGATTGAATCTTCTAGGAGGCGGGGGATTTGTATGCGTTGCTGGCGTTGGTATCGTTGCCTGTGGAATCTGCTCCCGTCTTTCGATGACCTGAACTGGATTCCTTTGCATTGATGGCGTTGGTATCGTTGCCTCTGTAGACCGTTCCTGTCCCTCAATTACATAATCAGGAACAATTATACGTTGTATTGCCGCTGGCTGGCCCTGAATAATAGCCACCGCCGCCTCTCTTGTAAGTTGGCCATTTCTATATCTTCGCCTATAAGCATTAATTTGCATTTCACAAAATCTTCTAGGAGGAGAACGGGATCTCAGTAGCTGACGACGTCTGGTTTCCTCAGCCAATCTTTCGGTCTCTTGCCTGTCCAGCTCTTCCTCTTCTAAGCGCAGTAGCGTGGGAAGAAACGGAATGATTTGTTGCCTTTGCTCCGGCCTATCATCGCGCTGGATATTGTCATTCTGAACTGGTGAATTTTGCGGGCCTTGGATTTGAGCACGAGCTAGTGATTGCAGCGGCAAAATATGTTGTTGTAATTGCTGTAAATAACGTGGCCTCCGTAGACGCTGCGGCTCATAAGGCTGGATTATTAAATTTCGTGCCTCGGGGTTTGCGTGAACTGAGCAAGAATTGGCAAAGCGGGCGCTGGCTAGCTGAAAGACTTCATCATTGATTTTAGATCGTAAGTGTCACGTAGTGTCGAGCTTCTGATGTATAATGACGCATTAACTGAGTTTCTTATTATTTTATTTTGCAGGCTCTGTAATCGATTGACATGAGTGTCACATGTGAGGGCTCCCCAAATGGGAATGGCGTATTGCCAAATAGGCATAATAAGTTGCTTAATAATTAGCGCTTTGCACTCCTTTGCCAGACGACTCCTTTTGCCGATCAGCCACATCAGCTTGCATTCACGAGCTCTTACTCTGATTTTGAGTTTCTTGACATGATGCTCAAGGGTGAGTTTCCTGTCGAGTGTGACTCCCAGGTAAGTCTGTGCATTTACGCACGGAGCCAGTTCTCCGTTAATTAGTGGAGACCTTCGCTTATCTGTGTCGTTTAATTTACGCAGCGTAAAGATGATATGTCCTGTTTTGCTTGGATTGATGTTGATGGCCCTTTTTTAGGGAAAAATGCACGAGGTAACTCTGATTCTCTCTAACGGCGGATGCAGGAACATCAGAGGCACACATGATCACCGTATCATCGGCGTACGTAGATAGTAGCATGCGATTCTGATTTGGTTGTAAATTCACGCGTCTCTGTGTGAGTATTGGCATTGGCATGTCGAGGAATAAATGGTGTATAAAATTGGCTAAAACGCTTCCTTGGGGCACGCCCGCTGAAACACGACCTGTTTTTGATTTAGTGCCATCGCTTAGGCTTACTGTGAAGGTACGCTCGCTAAGGTAACTCTGGAGGATGTTGAACAATTGAAGAGGCAGAATCTGGATTAACTTATAAAGAAGGCCGTCGTGCCACACGCGGTCGAATGCCTCTGCTATGTCAACAAAGACTGCCGAGCAGAATTTTCTTTCTTCGTATGCCTGTAAGATAAACTGAGTGACTCTGGCCAACTGCTGCTCTGTGCCGTGTTCGCGTCTAAATCAAACTGGTGGTTGGGTACAGCCTTGGCAAAATCTTGAATATTGAACAATCTGGACATAATCAATTTTTCGAAAATTTTCGACAGCCCAGAAAGTAAGCTTATCGGGCGATAAGACGTCATTTCGGATGTTGATTTTTTTCCTGGCTTTAGGATAAGAGTAATGCCGGCATGCTTCCATTGTTTTGGAAAATGCCCGTATTTTATTATAGAGTTGTAGATTATAACAAGATATTCGAGCGCTTTTTGTGGCAAGCATTTTATTAATCTGTTATCTATTTTATCTTCTCCAGGTGACTTGGCCAATTCTAGAGCTTGGATTTCGATCTTGAGTTCATTGAGTGTGATTGGACTGCAATCGTACTGCTGATCAACGGCGAGTTGCTGCTGCTTCTGGAGTATGTTTTGCCTCAGTGAATTGCGGATTTCATCTCTCTCCCCCTCTGTGTTGGAAAATTTTGGACTGAATCTGTCCTCAAGATGAGTGGCAAAGCCTCGGCTTTCTCAGCTGTTGTTTTCGTCCAAGCTACGCGGGAATTTGCTCCTCGTCCATTTCCAGCATCAACACCAGTGTTGCCTGTTATTGGGATTTTATAGAATAATTTGGCTGTACCTGCCGTTTTAATTTGTTAGTAAGTCGCCAGAGTTTTGCATGCTATAGCGATCTTGAGTATCAATTCCCTCGAATATTTTATTAATATTTTTATTTTTTAGTTTGATGAGTGCTTTCTTCAGTTTATTTTGCGCTGCGTTATAAAGACGTCTAGCCTCTGGAGTGCGCGTTGCCAATAAATTTGCTTACGATGCTGTTTATCCGTAGAAGACTTCTGGTTGGTTCATCCAATTCTAAGTCGTGATTATGACGATATCTGGATCTAAGCTGGTTGCTTTGGGGCCTACGTGATTTTGTGATGCAGCGATTGCTGCCTCATTTATGTTGCGTAGAAATATATCGACCGCGTCCTCGATGTCCATGCCGGAGCGAATCTCAGTATCAAGATGAATCTTCTGCTCTAAAATTTCTTGGAAACGTTTCGTGTCAGCGTTTTTGGAAAGGAGTCGTGGATTGGTATTTTGATTCCCGAAATCTTGGTTTTTATTAGCCAGGAGGTCGACTCTCAGAGGCAGGTGATCTGAATCTAGATCCGTACAAGAGTGAATTTGAAGGCGGGAACTATCTATACCACTGAAGACTGCAAAGTCAATTGCCGATGGATTATTTCTTCTGTTATATGGAAAATGCGTTGCACCGCCCGTGGCCAAAATGTTGAGGCGTCTGTGTGATTGTACAGATGCATATAGAGATTTGCCCCTTTGGCAGCCTCTAGGATTTCCCCACCACATGTGACGGGCGTTCCAATCGCCGCAGAGTATAAATTTAGATTTTACCGCATGTGTTAGATTCTCAAAATGTTTAAATAGTTTAGAGAAATGCTCATGGGTCCATATATATACAGGGGGGCAATATATCGGCGCGATTATAATAATTTCTTTTTTATTATTATTATTTGCAGGCAATAAGGCTATAGGCGCACACTGGAGAAATTCTTCGTTCAATGGCTGAAGGGCAGTATGTCGAATATCAGAACGCACAAAAATAGCGACGCCGCCTTTTCTGTGTGTTTCTGGGTGAGATGCTGTATACGTTTGATAGCCGGATACATTTAAGACGCTAGAATTGGCAGGAGTTCGTGTTTCGATGATCATCATAATTTGAACGGATTCTCGCCGCATGTATAATTCAACTTCTGTCATTTTATTACGCAGGCCGCACGCATTCCAAAATGCAATTTTAAGAGGGCTAGTAGTTATATTATTATTATTAAGATTGTTATTATTTAGTGTGTAATTATTCATTATTTGTTATTTCATTGGCAGTGGGAAATTCGAGGTCCATGGGACAGACATAGTTTTGGTTCGCAGCGCTGTCTTGTTGATACCAAGAAGTAGGTGAGTTATTAATATTGTTATTTTTATTTGAGATTTGCGAAGAAATAAATTGCATGAAAATATTAAATAAACTGTCTATTCTTTTTTCCATACGGGTGAACATTGCCATATTCTGCTCGAGTGCCTGAGATAAAGTGCTGTTTGAGATTGATTGTTGACCCACCTGGAGCTGGAGTTGCTGCTGCTCTTCACGTAATTGTTGCTGTAGACTCGCCAAGTGTTTTTCGGCTGGATTACGTACTCGTTCAGAATTCCTTCCATCACGCATAACTTTGTTATCCGCTGCCTGCTTGGGTGAAGCTGATATGGTTGTTGTAGACTTCTTGGTGGCTGAACGCTGTTGGTGAACTTGACGCGAATTCTGATGGAATTTGAGTTGGTGCCTTTGAATCGAATAATGTCGTCGGGTAGCTGGATTTCCGCTATCACGCACTACACGATTGTGCGACGGCTGCAAGGGGCGCTTTGGTGTGGTAGTCCTTGATTGTGTTGGCTGTTGTTTCTCTGGACCCGGGTGATATTTTGTTTACACTGCTCCTGGCGTAGTTTTAGCTGGAGATTAGTCAGGTGGTTTTCCGCCGGATTTCTTGTGTGAACAACTTTAACGCCGCCACGCACAACTTGGCTGAAAGACATCTTCGCATTACTTTCTTGTGACATTTGAGGATTGGCTGCTGAATGATTCGAGTAAGCTGCAGCGTGGTGAGACTGCGATTTCTGCTGTTGATGTGAGTCAAAGCGCAACGGTTGTCTTTGCTGATGAATTTGTTGATGCCGTTGCTCCTTGGAGTTGACCCGATTTGCGTTGAGTTTGCTTCGAGCCTCCTTAAAGGCAGGACAGCCCTTATAGCAGCTTATATGTTTGCCCCACAATTGGCGCACTTTGGATCAGTCGCTCTGGGTTTGGTACAAGCAGTCGAGGATGCTCTCAGCACATTTCATACACTTGAAAGGGCGTCTGCAGTAGTTCTTTGTATGTCCGTAGTTTTGGCAGCGGTGGCATTGAGCTGGATCACGCGGTTTTGCTTGACGCTCAACTACAACAGATTGCCTGTCCAACTCTTTTAGTTTAAGAACATCTTCATGACTTCCGTCAACCTGCGGCTCAATTCTATTTCAAAAGATTTAGGGGTTGCCAGTGAATCTATGTTTCATAAGACGAACAGAGCGTGTTTTGAAACCAAGCTTGTTCAATTCATTTTGCAGCCAAAGGCGCGGTGTGGAATGATGCAGATAACGCAAGATTACATGAAATCCTTATTGCTACGCAGCTGGTGAGTATGTATGTGGACGTTGTCTTCTGTCAGGGCAATTTGAATGGCGTGGTAAGTAGCCATATCGTCACATAGGATACGTAGCCCGCTTCCAAATGTTGCTTTTGTTTTAAATTTACCAACTGCATGATTTTTTTTAATTTTTCCAGAAGCGGCATGATTTCAGGCACCACTTGTAAGAAAATAGGCGGGATTTTTTGCTTTCTATATTATTTATTAAGATTTGTGGAACATGCTGCTGTTGTGCCTGCTGAGGCAATTGCTCGTTGTTTTCTTGTGCTTGCTGTAGTTGTGTTTTCTGTTGTATTGTCTGTTCCTGGCTGTTTCGTTGTTGATTCTCGTTTCGTTGCTTTTTTTTTTCCGGTTCCCTTTGTGTCTGTTCATTAAGTTGCTGTCGGCGTGACTCTTGGTGAAGTTGAATGGCAAATCCGCTTTTGAAGATTGGTGTTGCAATGGTCTGGCCTATGACAGTAGGTTCAGCGACAGGCTCGTCCATGGCATTGCATCTCCTTTTTTTAGGCGACTGCCATGAGGTGGAACATGCCGTTGGACCTGGAATAATTAGTTCCTGAGGCAGTAGAGGCGGGACACTAGAGAGCCAGTTTTGAATTTTATTTTTATTATAGGTGCTGGCTTCTTCAGGTGTAATTTGTGTCCTCGTAAATGTCGGTGAGGAGTCTCATGTGTCAAAGAGGGTAATAAACTTCTCTTTACAGTCATTGTAGCTTTTTCCATTTCTGTTGTGTTGTTGCTTGTGCTTATTTGATGTTGTTCAGTATTTTGTTGCCTCGGGATGCCAGACAATTTGGCATTTGTCATATCATTATTAATTTTTTGCAGTGCATTGCTCAGAACTTTTGGCGCGAACTTTGGTGGTGTGTGTGCTCTGCTCTCTTCTGCTGTGGTTGCGTTGGTGTGTGTCGGCGGGGAAGATGGCGCTGACTTGTGTACGTGTGGTACATTTTGCGTGCTGTTTTGTGGTGTATGTGTGTGTGTGTGTGTGTACCGTTTGTAATGATACGTGTCATTGGTGTGTCTGCGTTAGTATTAATTTTGGGCGGGAAAGTGGTGATAGTATGCGTTTTGGCGGCAATTTTTTACATACAGGTGCCTGAAGTTCATGGGGCTCATGGAATTTTCCACGATCGTATTTTGAAGGGATCTGGTGACGTTTCCATTGCGGCTTCGTCAGCGATTTCATCAGAATCGTACATGGTCTCGGCTACGAAGGAACCAGAAACACCAGCTGGCTTGGCGGATATGTTCGAGTCGGACTGGGTAAGGAGAGAAACGATACACTCACCGTTTACTCTGTCAGTCGTCGTTGGTTTAATTTCTGCATTTTGCTTTGAGACTGTAGTGGCATAGGCATCCATGGTTGCTTGACGGTCTGTTAAGGCACTGATGATGATCGGCTTGGTTAAATACGCGGGCATAGATTTTTCCACGATTGAATTATCAGATTTACTGGGGACAGGCAATATATATGATGCCTTGATACCAAAGTCATAACCGACCGATAATGTAGAAACATTGGAGGACGGATACTCACGTCAGATCCCGGCATTAATTTTTTATTATTTTTTTTTGTTAACCTTTTTTTTTTTTTTTTTGTTAACCACTTTTTTTTTTTTTTTTTAACCACTTGCCCGTCAGAATCCACTGCCGGTAAATTTTATTAAACTCAACTATTACTACGTTACAGCAATTTTTTTGAATTTTATCTTACGTTGACAAACAATCTGGCAACCTTAAAAAATATCGCATGACAAATTTAGTATTTTCTTATTATTAGCGTTGACAAACAATCTGGCAACCTTAAAAATATCGCATGACAAATTTAGTATTTTCTTATTATTAGCGGGTTGGCAGCCCCATAACTATCGTATTATTATATTTTTTACATTTTTCACAGGTTAGCAGCCCCGTTTTCAATAGAAGCCATATTGGAAAAATGAAATGTAAACAAAGCAGCAAAATTGGACAATTGAAAGATAAGTTAAGATTAGTTTACAATTTTTAGGTAATATTAATATACTATTTTATTTATTTAATAGGAAATAACTGCGACGGTTGTCACGGGACGTCTGGCGGTCGCCCTCTGCGTGCCGTGCATCTCCTCAAATTATGCATGAACTTGAACGGCAATTACAACACGAGGTGCCGCAGCGATGTTGAGGAATTCGTCTTCTTGGAATTATATGACCCAGGATAGGTCGTATTGGAAGTGAGGTGCATGCCTGAGTCCGTGCAGGCGTGAAAAGGCGTTGCTGATGTAATTTGCTTGGGCCATATGGGAAACATTGTCAAATCCTGATTGTGCGTCACGCCGCGCAGGACAGCGCTGGGCGTCGCGTCCACTTGTCACCTCTGGCGGTCGCCATCTGTAAGTCGCCATTGGCCAGCCATAGAAGCAACTTGTGGCAGTGTTGGCGTCTCGTGTGACCGAAGTTGTCGTCTGGGGCGTCTCAGGCAGAGTCAGTGAAATCTGAAAGAAAGGCGCCAAGTGTGACGGGCGCTGGCATACATACCAGGCTAGTCAGGATTGACCAGCCAATCAGCAGAATATCTGCAGCCGTGCATCTGCGGGACATGGATGTGCGTCCTCCTGCAGTGCAGCTGTGAGATAGGATTTCTGGGCACGCTGCGTCGCATACCATCGTCGTCATCAAGAATGCGGATGAGCTCCCTCTGGGTCTGCTCCAGGCCAATGTTCAGCAATGTTTCTTGGCTAGTGATGGCTTCGTGTTGCTCTACGATGATTGGCTGCTGTGTAACCGATTGTGCTGGCTGCTCATCTGCGTCTTGTGAAGGCTGCGAGTCAGTTAGTGAAAATGTTTCGACAGGTGGCGGCGGCTCTTGGCCTGGTCGAACATAATCTGGAATGACGACGATTCGTTGGATAGCTGGCGGTTGATCCCAGATGAGGGGCTATAGCAACGTCTCTGGTATGTTCTCCATTTCTGTATTTGCGCCTGTAAATATTAATCTGCTCTTCTGTCAATCTTAATCAATAGGCGGCTGATTGAATCTTCTAGGAGGCAGGGGATTTGTATGCGTTGCTGGCGTTGTATCGTTGCCGCAATGGAATCTGCTCCCGTCTTTCGATGACCTGAACTGGATTCCTTTGCATTGATGGCGTTGGTATCGTTGCCTCTGTAGACCGTTCCTGTCCCTCAATTACATAATCAGGAACAATTATACGTTGTATTGCCGCTGGCTGGCCCTGAATAATAGCCACCGCCGCCTCTCTTGTAAGTTGGCCATTTCTATATCTTCGCCTATAAGCATTAATTTGCATTTCACAAAATCTTCTAGGAGAACGGGATCTCAGTAGCTGACGACGTCTGGTTTCCTCAGCCAATCTTTCGGTCTCTTGCCTGTCCAGCTCTTCCTCTTCTAAGCGCAGTAGCGTGGGAAGAAACGGAATGATTTGTTGCCTTTGCTCCGGCCTATCATCGCGCTGGATATTGTCATTCTGAACTGGTGAATTTTGCGGGCCTTGGATTTGAGCACGAGCTAGTGATTGCAGCGGCAAAATATGTTGTTGTAATTGCTGTAAATAACGTGGCCTCCGTAGACGCTGCGGCTCATAAGGCTGGATTATTAAATTTCGTGCCTCAGGGTTTGCGTGAACTGAGCAAGAATTGGCAAAGCGGGCGCTGGCTAGCTGAAAGACTTCATCAATTGATTTTAGATCGTAAGTGTCACGTAGTGTCGAGCTTCTGATGTATAATGACGCATTAACTGAGTTTCTTATTATTTTATTTTGCAGGCTCTGTAATCGATTGACATGAGTGTCACATGTGAGGGCTCCCAAATGGATGGGAATGGCGTATTGCCAAATAGGCATAATAAGTTGTAATAATTAGCGCTTTGCACTCCTTTGCCAGACGACTCCTTTTGCCGATCAGCCACATCAGCTTGCATTCACGAGCTCTTACTCTGATTTTGAGTTTCTTGACATGATGCTCAAGGGTGAGTTTCCTGTCGAGTGTGACTCCCAGGTAAGTCTGTGCATTTACGCACGGAGCCAGTTCTCCGTTAATTAGTGGAGACCTTCGCTTATCTGTGTCGTTTAATTTACGCAGCGTAAAGATGATATGTCCTGTTTTGCTTGGATTGATGTTGATGGCCCTTTTTTTAGCCCATTGGGAAAAATGCACGAGGTAACTCTGATTCTCTAACGGCGGATGCAGGAACATCAGAGGCACACATGATCACCGTATCATCGGCGTACGTAGATAGTAGCATGCGATTCTGATTTGGTTGTAAATTCACGCGTCTCTGTGTGAGTATTGGCATTGGCATGTCCGAGGAATAAATGGTGTATAAAATTGGCTAAAACGCTTCCTTGGGGCACGCCCGCTGAAACACGACCTGTTTTGATTTAGTGCCATCGCTTAGGCTTACTGTGAAGGTACGCTCTCTAAGGTAACTCTGGAGGATGTTGAACAATTGAAGAGGCAGAATCTGGATTAACTTATAAAGAAGGCCGTCGTGCCACACGCGGTCGAATGCCTCTGCTATGTCAACAAAGACTGCCGAGCAGAATTTTCTTTCTTCGTATGCCTGTAAGATAAACTGAGTGACTCTGGCCAACTGCTGCTCTGTGCCGTGTTCGCGTCTAAATCCAAACTGGTGGTTGGGTACAGCCTTGGCAAAATCTTGAATATTGAACAATCTGGACATAATCAATTTTTCGAAAATTTTCGACAGCCCAGAAAGTAAGCTTATCGGGCGATAAGACGTCATTTCGGATGTTGATTTTTTTCCTGGCTTTAGGATAAGAGTAATGCCGGCATGCTTCCATTGTTTTGGAAAATGCCCGTATTTTATTATAGAGTTGTAGATTATAACAAGATATTCGAGCGCTTTTTTGTAGCAAGCATTTTATTAATCTGTTATCTATTTTATCTTCTCCAGGTGACTTGGCCAATTCTAGAGCTTGGATTTCGATCTTGAGTTCATTGAGTGTGATTGGACTGCAATCGTACTTTGATCAACGGCGAGTTGCTGCTGCTTCTGGGTATGTTTTGCCTCAGTGAATTGCGGATTTCATCTCTCTCCCCTCTGTGTTGGAAAATTTTGGACTGAATCTGTCCTCAAGATGAGTGGCAAAAGCCTCGGCTTTCTCAGCTGTTGTTTTCGTCCAAGCTACACGCGGAATTTGCTCCTCGTCCATTTCCAGCATCAACACCAGTGTTGCCTGTTATTGGGATTTTTATAGAATAATTTGGCTGTACCTGCCGTTTTAATTTGTTAGTAAGTCGCCAGAGTTTTTGCATGCTATAGCGATCTTGAGTATCAATTCCCTCGAATATTTTATTAATATTTTTATTTTTTAGTTTGATGAGTGCTTTCTTCAGTTTATTTTGCGCTGCGTTATAAAGACGTCTGCCTCTGGAGTGCGCGTTGCCAATAGAATTTGCTTACGATGCTGTTTATCCCGTAGAAGACTTCTGGTTGGTTCATCCAATTCTAAGTCGTGATTATGACGATATCTGGATCTAAGCTGGTTTGCTGGGGCCTACGTGATTTTGTGATGCAGCGATTGCTGCCTCATTTATGTTGCGTAGAAATATATCGACCGCGTCCTCGATGTCCATGCCGGAGCGAATCTCAGTATCAAGATGAATCTTCTGCTCTAAAATTTCTTGGAAACGTTTCGTGTCAGCGTTTTTTGGAAAGGAGTCGTGGTTGGTATTTTGATTCCCGAAATCTTGGTTTTATTAGCCAGGGTCGACTCTCAGAGGCAGGTGATCTGAATCTAGATCCGTACAAGAGTGAATTTGAAGGCGGGAACTATCTATACCACTGAAGACTGCAAAGTCAATTGCCGATGGATTATTTCTTCTGTTATATGGAAAATGCGTTGCACTGCCCGTGGCCAAAATGTTGAGGCGTCTGTGTGATTGTACAGATGCATATAGAGATTGCCTTTGGCAGCCTCTAGGATTTCCCACCACATGTGACGGGCGTTCCAATCGCCGCAGAGTATAAATTTAGATTTTACCTGTGTTTAGATTCTCAAAATGTTTAAATAGTTTAGAAATGCTCATGGGTCCATATATATATATACAGGGGCAATATATCGGCGCGATTATAATAATTTCTTTTTTTATTATTATTTGCAGGCAATAAGGCTATAGGCGCACACTGGAGAAATTCTTCGTTCAATGGCTGAAGGGCAGTATGTCGAATATCAGAACGCACAAAAATAGCGACGCCGCCTTTTCTGTGTGTTTTCTGGGTGAGATGCTGTATACGTTTGATAGCCGGATACATTTAAGACGCTAGAATTGGCAGGAGTTCGTGTTTCGATGATCATCATAATTTGAACGGATTCTCGCCGCATGTATCAACTTCTGTCATTTTATTACGCAGGCCGCACGCATTCCAAAATGCAATTTTAAGAGGGCTAGTAGTTATATTATTATTAAGATTGTTATTATTTAGTGTGTAATTATTCATTATTTGTTATTTCATTGCTTGGGAAATTCGAGGTCCATGGGACAGACATAGTTTTGGTTCGCAGCGCTGTCTTGTTGATACCAAGAAGTAGGTGAGTTATAATATTGTTATTTTTATTTGAGATTTGCGAAGAAATAAATTGCATGAAAATATTAAATAAACTGTCTATTCTTTTTTCATACGGGTGAACATTGCCATATTCTGCTCGAGTGCCTGAGATAAAGTGCTGTTTGAGATTGATTGTTGACCCACCTGGAGCTGGAGTTGCTGCTGCTCTTCACGTAATTGTTGCTGTAGACTCGCCAAGTGTTTTTCGGCTGGATTACGTACTCGTTCAAATTCCTTCCATCACGCATAACTTTGTTATCCGCTGCCTGCTTGGGTGAAGCTGATATGGTTGTTGTAGACTTCTTGGTGGCTGAACGCTGTTGGTGAACTTGACGCGAATTCTGATGGAATTTGAGTTGGTGCCTTTGAATCGAATAATGTCGTCGGGTAGCTGGATTTCCGCTATCACGCACTACTACGATTGCGACGGCAAGGGGCGCTTTGGTGTGGTAGTCCTTGATTGTGTTGGCTGTTGTTTCTCTGGACCGGGTGATATTTTGTTTACACTGCTCTGGCGTAGTTTTAGCTGGAGATTAGTCAGGTGGTTTTCCGCCGGATTTCTTGTGTGAACAACTTTAACGCCGCCACGCACAACTGGCTGAAGACATCTTCGCATTACTTTCTTGCGACATTTGAGGATTGGCTGC